>NW_028155210.1:0-88684 GCF_905171665.1 Trachurus trachurus | reverse complement strand
GGCAAAAAGCAGGACAGCAGTGGCAGTTACATTACAACACATCAACGCATCAACCGGGCATGGTGTTCAGTGCCCCAATTGCATTAGGAATAAAGGAATTTTTAAAAAATATTACGATTTGCCCTTGGTACTTTATAACGTCTACCAGAGGGAAGAAGTTCAAACTCCCTATTGAGTGGGTGAGAGGGATCATTTGCTATTTTGACAGCTTTTTTCCTAAGCACTTCCTCGTACATACAACTTAATTGTTTCTGTCTTGTCCCTATGATTTTTGAGGCAAGGTTTACTATTCTCTGCAGCTTGCTTCTTCCTTTAATATTTAGATTACCGTACCACATTGCCATGTTGAAAGTTAGAATGCCCTCTATCAGGTTCTTGTAAACTGTTTCCATAATGTGCTTACTCACTCTAATAGTCCAGTAATTTTAGGCCAAAAAAGGGGCCAACGTTAAACAAATTGCAACAGAAGCAAACTCAACTGATTTTGTATCCTCAACATGTCCTGAGTGAGGGAAAAAAAGCCCCGAAGAATCCCATTAGGGGAAAGTTTCGAAAAACACCCAAACCCATTTATACGCATATAAAAAAATGTTTTCACTTGAATAGGGTAAAAATTTTAACCTTTAGATATCTCCATGAAAATTACTGAGTTGATTACTTACATTAAGACAAACAAAAAATGTATTACAACAAGTTTTTTGAAATTCTTTGTTAACATGAGCAAATTTGCATAAATCTGCATAAATTGCACCGTTTTGACGGCACATGTATATATGAAGTTGCTGTGGTGGTACCGGCATGAAAATTGGAATGAGTTGACTCCATCGGTCAACCGACAAGTTGACCACTTTAAATGTCAAGATGACTGCAATTTTTCAAGACAGTCAGCCACATCCTTAGTAGAGCAGGTATGACATGCTCCGTCTCGATTAATGCTCATGGGCCTAAACTGGTTCCATTCCTTAAAGGAGTATTATCGCAAATCCAAATCCTTTATTCGGCCACTAGATGGAGCCAGGCGGAGCTTATCAGATATAAACAAGTGGGCAGCTGTCAGAGAGAGAGAGAGCAGCCTCGTTTAGTCCTCCCGCTCCCCCCTCCTCCTCCCCCCTCCCCCCTCCTCCCTCCTCCTCCCTCACCAGGCTGAATGAACGTGCAATCGCGGGAAAAAGAAAACTCGCTAGTGGAAGCGGCAGCTCTACATCGCGCACAACCACAACAACGACAACAACAGCAACTGCAACTTCCTCCTCCTTAATAACGCTGAGAGGACAGCTGAAGAAAGACACGGGACGTGGAGACAAAGTGTTCTACCAGCGATTCAGTGACTGTAAGCAGCCTAACACTGCTACATTACTCACTGTTGCATATTTGTCCGGTTCGGGGGTCGGATTTGCGAGTTCCGAGTGCATTTTAACGCAGCAAGCGCCGGGCCAGCTTGGATCATAACAAAGACAAATGCTGCATTTGCCCCACGGACACTACACTGTTGGCGATTTTTTTTGTAAATTTAGTTATGGCTCCCCCCGACCCATCTTTTGCATATTTCATCTTATTTTATGCTATTACTGCTGTATTTGCGATAATGCTCCTTTAAGTTTTTTAACTGTAATATGTTAACAAGATTGAACAAGACATTTTCACCTGCTCTACCCAATGTTTAGATCAGGTGTATGTATGCAAATTAGCCATACGTAATTGGATTATGCACTGTTGGCTCATGTCATACCTGCTTTACTAAGGATGTGGCTGTCTTGAAAAACCAACCAAAACCCGGCCATAGCAGCATATTTCAGTTTGTGCGAATCAGGGGATTTTACAGTCATCTTGAAATTTAAAGTGGTCACTACTTCGGAGAAAGTCAGTTTCCATCCACGCACTGAACATGGTGGAGCCTTTGGCCTGAATGAGGAACTGCATTTGTCATGTTTCTTCTGAATCCTTAGTGTTAAAATCATATTTAGGGTTTATCTGAGAAGCACCTGATTGCAGCTACACTTGAGTTTAAATACATGAGGGAACGAGACACAGGTGGTGCAATTAACACAGGTGAGACACGTTAGGTAATCACGAGCAGGGAGCACACAGGAAGACAGGACGAAGACTTCAAACTAAACCAGGAACTACACTAGGACAAAGACACAGACCCAGACAATGACACATAGGAAAACACAGAACTTTAAAATAATACAGGAACTAAACTTAACTAAACAGGGGAACACACAGAGGACGTGACAGTGGTGACATTATTAAGTCACTACTTTGGAGAAAGGCAGTTTCCATCCACACACTGGAGCCTTTGGCCTGAATGAGGAACTGCATTTGTCATGTTTCTTCTGAACCCTTGTATTTAGGGTTTATCTGAGAAGCACCTGATTGCAGCTACATTTTATTGAATGATGCATGGAGAACCTTTTATATATATATATATATATATATATATATATATATATATATAAAAATATATATATATATATATATATATATATATATATATTGTCAGCCAAGAGTAACTGTTTTTCAGTAGGTTGCACTGTGCTGTTAATAACATGTATAAATCAATTAACGCTAAGCTGCAACAGCAGTTATTACATTTGGGTTGTTTTTGCCTGTTGTATATCAGCATTGACAAGTCTTTTTAATTACTATTAAAACTACTAATTATTATCAAAATACAGTTGCTAAAGGTGCTGGGCCTAGAGTTTATAAGAGTTCATTTTTATGTGACCTTCAATAACCCTATCAGTTTGTGGTAACCTCTGTAATCCAGACACAAACAGCTGACTCCGCAGTAGATGGTAAGGATGCAGAGTCATGTAACAATGTGAATTAATGAGTAATACATGGGTGATGAGTGCTGCTGAGAGCACAGAAGTCAAGTAAGGCCAGCTGTTTCTCACACTCCTGTGAATAATATAGTACATATTATTACTGCAATATAATCTCAAACACACCTCAATTTATCAAATGTAGGACAACGCCAAAGTCTCCATTAAAACTAGGGCCAAAGCCCACCAGAGGTTGCAAGGATGAATTTACTTTTTGAGGGCTTCCCCATGTTTGAAAAGGTTTTTTTTTTAATCCAGGTGTAGGTATAAAAGATTTCTATAGTTGGAGTCACCAATCCAGACAATGTTGCTAGTGTCTAAAGCCCATATGACGACACCATGGTATCATCCATTTTATCAAATGACCACAGTTCATTCTGGCATTTGTTTAATCTATTAAAACTCAATGTTTCAGAGGATGGTTTGCACCTTTGCAACCAGTTTTTAAATGATTGATTTATGTAGAAAATCTAAACACTTCATGTTTACAGGTATTCCAGGACCATGATTTAAAGCTTTATTCAGTTGATAATATTTTTATTTTTATTTTCTGAAATTAAACTGAATGTGTTTGGGTTTTCTATCTTTATACTGCATGCAATCAGTACAATCAGAAACACCAAGAAAAACTACAAAATAAACCATTGCATATACTCAAAGTAGAAACCATTGTAATGACTCATGCTCAGGCATTCACATGGTCTTACAGGGACATTGTGGCCGAAAGACCGAAAAAAAAAGTTGAAATTTCAAGCTTATTTCAAGTTTATTTGTATAGGCCATTTTTAACAGTTTGTCTCAAAGGGCTTTACATAGCATCATAACAACATTCTATGTCCTAGACCCTCACATCCACTGAGGAAAAACTCCATAGAAAACCCTTTCAACAGGGAGGGAAAAAATTGGAAAACCCTAACCTAACCCTAAATTCACTTCCTCTATAATGTAAGGGATGAACGTCACTCTAAAAGATGGCAGATAACAATCAATCATAAACATTTAATAAGGAAATCATGCAGCAGAAAACTCAATATCTCTCCCAGTTAAAAAAAACAAACGAACAATTAAAACAGTGATTGAAGTCAGAGAGATGCTTGGATGCTCTAAAGGGAGGCACTGAGGTATTTTGTCTTGCCCAATGGGAACCCTAAAATACTAAAATATTCACCAGGCTTGATGTGTGTGCAAAGTTTTTCAGTTTGTAGCATGTTTAGGCCATCATAAAAGCCATTCTTTTCTCTCTTTTCTTTTTTTTTTACCGAAGAAGAAATGTTCAAAAAACAATAGGTTCCACACCCTCAGGTGCGCCTGGGGCCTTGTAATCATAAATACAACATGTGTCAAATTGTTGAGATAAACTTTTGTGCTGTCTTGCATGACAGGCATACATATTGATAACATTTAGGCCCTGACCTGAGGTAACGTAAAGAGAGGTTACAGCACGTGAAACATGATGACATCACGAGTATGACTCAATAATAAAATTAAAACAAAATGTATTTTAAATAGATATCTGTGAGGATATAAAGACACTGTAGCAGCTTCTAAAAAATGTTAAGAGCTGTAATATGTCATGACCCACCTGTCTATTTTAAAATCTTTATCCAAGGCTTTGATTTGTTTTGCTGAAGTCATTGTGTTGCTCACACGTGAGTCAAAGTAGCTCCGGTGTTACTGGAGCCTAAAATGGTAATGGAATGTGTCAATACAGCAGGATTCAGTGAGCCCTATCTTGCTAAACATGAGCTAGTTAATTAAAAACATGTTATTGTGTCATTCAGGTCAAAGAGTCAGTAGAAGAGGGGGAAGCCAAGGAAGTTATGGTTCATAAAGCCCTTTTCCTATCGTGTGTGTGCGCACAACCCAACCACACACGTGTGTGAGCATGTACATGACAGATGCCCCCTAAATCCTCCCTTCCGTCACTCTGTATAAACAGTGTGTTAAAGCAAACATTGAGAAATATCAGTTTGAACTAGAAAGTACTCTGCAGCTTCAATGTCTGAAAGGTTCCTTTGGGTCAAACAGAGAGGAAACTGAACTCAAGATTGAGGTCTTCCAGATCCACCTATTAAACTGCATTCTTGGTGTTCATGCTGCCCATCATCACTTCACTTCATCACACCATCCACTCCACCCTACTGCCAACAACTTGTGTGGTACAAAAAAAAAAAAATCATGAATAACGAAAAAAAAGCATTGGAGTGGAATGGAGTTTTGTGGAATGGAATTAACCATTAACAAATCTTTTCAATAACAAATTGCAAAGCAACTTGAGATTTTTTTTATTATTATTTGTTATTATTATTATATTATTATTTATTATTTGTGCCATTTTTAACATTGACTTAAGATCAGACCATAATGACTTTTGCCTCGTTTAAAACAAATTCAAATATGGTTCAAAAACAGTGGGTCGACTAGGATTTGTTATGAACAGCATAATGGGCCATCACATGCAGCTAACTAAAGAAAATCCATTCACAGAATAAAAGCTCTGCTTTCTTTTGTGGCGTAACATTCAGAAACAAGAAAGAATGTGAACGTTAAATTGAAATAGTGAGATTTCTTATGCAGCGTTATGCTGTCACCTGTTGGATGACAGAAGATGCTGCACCTCTATCCATGAGGGTGGGTTGGGGTTGGGTGGAGGGGTGAGCAGGTTTTATCATCCCGGAGTTGTGCTCAATAAAGCTCATGCCTTTGCATTGTATTTGAACACTGGTTTGCAATCTAGCATTCATCATGTAAACTAAGATGACTTTTAAACAGACTTTTTAGTGTCCCACATTAGGAGCATGACTGTCCCACATTAGGGAACGGAGATTGCCGGAGAAAACTTTGCAATCAGAGTTGAAATATGTTTGGTATTTCTTTTAGGAGTGTGGTATCAGAATTTTCTCTTTGGATTTCATTAGATCACAAAGGATTTCAGAATGGTAGGCTACAGGATGTAGATTGAAAGTGTTTGCTTCATATCACAATATAGACCAGAAGTCAGAATTTCACAAAATGTCCCACATTAGGCGAATTCACCCTAGGTAGGCTATAACGACATTCAAAAAAAAAAAAAAGATGACAAATATTTTCCTCCTCCTGTTCACAAAAAGTAGGCCTACTACAGTTAACATTGACATCTTTAAATTTGGAGATGGCCTGATTGACAGGATAAATTGAATGCATGATTTTAAAAGAAACTTCCTTTATCTTGTTTGTATTCATGTCTATGTTAAAAGACATTCAGATGTAGGCTAGATGCGGCGTTGACGGAGACCCAGAGCTGCCTGGCAACGGTTGGAGCTATGGTTGCAGGCTGCACTCCGACACAGTAGGCGGCGGTACGCACCATGGTACGCACCGTCTGTACTGGGGCGCTTCCGGTCTTTAAACCGAGAAGTGTGCACCGTGCGTCAAATCTGAAAGTCAATCAATCTGTTTAGGTAGGACAATGTTGTCTTTACATATACTGCGCAGATTTCGACCGTCTGCTGTTTCTCTGGCGTACAATTACACTCGTATGACGAGCGCTCCGCACGGCGCGCTGCTTCTCTCGTCATGTTCCAGAGCAGTTGGTGGCAAACAGCTCCATGTTGTTAGAAGGACGTTCCTCAACCTGGAAAACAAGGTATTAAGGCCGATAGTTACACAGCTCTTTGAAGGCAGATTTACTGTTAAGTAGTCAGCAAGCTATACTCTATATTGGACATGTGTATGAATAACAAAGCTACCATATCGCCATTTTTAGGCTGTTAGCTGCTAAAATCGCTTTCTGGAATCGACTGATCGTGTCTGCAGGAACATCTCAGCTGTAGCTATCAGTTTCCCTGAAGGAAATATTTGCAGTCGTTAAATTTCTGTTCTTTGTCGGAATGAACACAGATCATTGTCATTCCGCAGGTAACTGAATGACTGCAGTAGTCTACTGTCAGATCATACAAAGACGGTTCAGAGTATCTTTGTTAGATCTGTCAGACACATGTGACTTCTTCAAGTGTCCTCACGCTGTTAGTTTTACTAACCGCTGTTGCCACCTCGCGGAGAAAACATAGAACAACATCCAATCATAACATTCAGTATAAAATATGGCCATCATCACAGACTAGAACAGGGGGGCTGTTGCACAAAAGTGGAATAGAGAAATCCAGGATGATTGAAAAAGCGAGGCCTCATCAGTGTGTTGTGGTTTACACTGGTTGACTAAAGTCTGTGGGAGAATTGTATTAAAGTCAATTTTGGGTCCATAACTTTGCATACCATTCTACTAACTTCTTTAGTGGCTGGGGGCTGATCATTTCTCCGTAGACTGCAACACAATCACCCCTTTTTTTTTTTTTTTACCAGTAGTGAAACGCTGCCAAGGCCAGATTCTTTAACAGGTGTTATAATGTAATTTCTTTGAGCAGGTGCAGTCCCACTGTCCATCATCACGTTTTCTCTCTACACATGCGAACTCCAAAGATGGGAATCTCATCTACACTGGCAGCCTGGGCAGCGCTGTTCGATGTGAGTCACATTCACTTTGTTGAATCTAAGAAAAACACCATCAGGCTAAACTTGACTTAATTCAAACAATACATAAACAATTATAGATATGCATTCGTTTCATCTGAATTTTAAAGCCATGTGTTCACAAGCCCCACTTTATAGCCTAAATCTACTTATCACTCCTTCTATATTGCAGTGTAGCCTAGAAGAATATAGCTATTTCCCTATTTTACAGTCACATAAATCTTCACTGATGCATCACCCAGTGAGTGATGAAACTACCCAATGCTTAAAGGTACATTGTGTAGGAATTACTCCCATGATCTAGCGTTGCGGTTGTATATCGCAAGCATTTCAATCATATTTTTCATGCTGCATTCACATGAAATTGGTGCAGACGGACGACAGCCGCTGCACGTAACGGCATAAACAAGCCTCTATGTAAACAAGTGGTCCGGCAAAACAATACACGTGACAATATGTTGTCATGGCGATGTTGTATTGTTTACCTGACCCACGTTTTACCGGCTTTTTCTCGACTTCTGTGACTAAAATGACATCTGGTTTGTTACCGACGGCCGTCTGTCCGACTGCACGTGAATGCAGCATCAGTGTCCCTTTAAGGAGTGCATACAACATTTAAATAAAATTGACATCTACCTTGCGATAGCAGTGTATGGACGATGTATCCTACATCAGCATTTTAACCAGTAACATTTGTTCTCTCAATCTGTTGTGTTTTTTCAGGGGTGAAGATGTTTTCATACAGCACCAGTGGGGCCAGCCTCCTCCTCATGCCCCACATCCTTCTAAAGACAGGAGTGGGAGCCCAAAGCTTTGCCATGCAAGCTGCTTTCTGTGGAGTCATTGGCTTTTTCACATTCCTCACCCCTGTGCTCCTCCACTTCATAACCAAGGGCTACGTGGTCCGGCTGTATCATCACCCTGACAAAGACGCCTACACTGCCGTCACCTATAGTGTCCTCCTCATGGAAAAAAAGAACATGTTTCACCAAAGCCAGGTCAAGATCCCAGCCATCAGCAAAATGTTCACTACCTTATATGCCAACAACATGGGACTGCTTGTAAACCCAGACCTGTTCACTGTTCCTCAAGACTACAATCACCTGATGGGCTACGATAAGCCCTTTAGCTTCAACACAGATGACATGGACAGGCCCGATAAGAGCTGAAAGCAACAGGGTGAATGTGGTGTTGGCGTATGAATTACACCCCCAACTTGAAACTGCACAGTACAGATATCCTACCAAGGGAGTACAACCATGGAAGACTTGTCACCTGAAATAATTTGTGTCATAAAAAATAAATTATAACTTCAACATCATGACATTGTATTTGTTTGAAATAGAGCAATTTTGAATTTTGCTGGCTTCATGGTTTTAGGTGTTGTAACACGATATTCTGTCACTCTTTGAGTGTCAGGACAGGAACCAAATTCTATTCAAAAACAAACTGCTGTGCCTCTGAGTCCACTATGTCTATATGTCTATCTCAAGGTTAGTATGACCTCAACACATTTTAGCGGTGACTCATATAGTACTCTAAAAGGACACAAAATGTTTTATTTTTATTTTATAAGACTGGAGAAACCAGAATGGAGATAGGCAGATATAAGTCCAAGGAGGCAATTCTGGATATCCTCAGTTTTGTAACATATTTCATACCACTAACACCACTGGATTCGTGTGTGTTTCACTAGTAATACAGATAAAAATAATTACCTGGGTCATAGTACTAACACCAAAATGATGTTTCCACTCATTTATACTGAGGAAAGAATTGTGTTTCTACAAAAGCAGCTGAACATAAGAAAAGTTAAACAGATGCCATAGAGGAGCTGTTCAAAGGTACAATACAGATTTGATTTATCTTTAACATTTAGATTTGAAAAAACTTAAAGGGATAGTTCAACATTTTGGCAAATTGGCCTATTGTCATAATCCCTATAGTCATAGCAGTAGGTTTATTACCTTTGTTTATTACCAGTGCAAGCTGTTTTTGAGATCAGCTGGGCAGAGATGCGAGCTGCTCAGCTAGCGCAACGGGGGCTGCATGAACTTTTGACTCTTATCTACCGATAAAATTTAGCTTATCACAAGGTATCCAAGACATACAAAATAAAGCAGATCACTATCACAACATAACAGATGAATTCCGATTTTGCTGTGTTCTCTTCATTATTTACCATGATTTCACAGCAGAAACGTTCAACTGTAAACCAGTACTTGCTAATGATCCCGATTCAAAGGCTGGCTGTAGAAGTATCAGCTAAACTCACTGACAGACTTACCGCAGATGGTCCAGAAACATCTATAGTCGAAATAGAACTAGCTTGAAGCCAGTGACCTTTTCAGTGGTTTGAGAAGTGAACAAAACCATGCAAGTAAACACATACTTCAACACAAAGCCAAATAAATATAATACCAGGCTGTGGTGGCAAGACATTTTACAGTACTACATATGACTCAGGAGAACATATAGTTGGTCAAGGAGACGAGAAAAGCACCAGTCCAGCTCATTTAAGTTTTATTCCAAACAATCCTCAAGGTGACATTTGCAGTGAACCCAATTCTGTGTGACACACCACACAGGTTGACCTTGTTGTGGTCTATTTAACGCTCAGCTGAGGCTGTACATACTGCTCTTAGTGGACACAAGACCACACTCTACTATTTCTACTGGAGAGATGGTGGTGTATGGAGAACCAGACTCAGACTGTGAGGCTGCTTCCTGACTTAATTTCAGAATCCAGCTCATGAATCATGCATTACAAGGATGCAGAGTTTGTTAGGCTCCAGAAAGGAACGCTTGAAGCTGAAGGTTAATTTAACTTTTTCTCAAGATTTAAATTCTTTACTATCTTTATCTTCTCTAAGAAACCTTCTTAAAGAAGGTCTTTCTTTTCGTCTTGTTTTTAAAGGTTTGTTTTAAGTGTGTTTCAATGTGGCCCCCTGTAAGAGTAACGGCGCGTTAGGGCTCAGCTCATGGGGATCATCACAAATGAACAATTATCTTCCATTCTCGCACCCACAGAAAACCATGAAGAAAAAACATGCACAATACCCAGTAAACTTTGCTGCTCTTAGTATTCATTGAAGTCATTATATTATGCTCTGTTTGTGTATAATTTCATATAACGGGAAACAGTCAGTCAAACATCAATCATGGCGTACCTGAGCATAGGTTTACAGCTTATCATTGCTACCAATGGCAATGAGCTGTAATCTGCATTTCAAAAGTGTTCCACAATATTTAATGTGTTTACTCTTTATTTTTTACTGTAGAAAACTGGTTAGTGGCCATCCATAATCAACCATACACATTGACCTTTACTATACAATTTATGTTGATAAAATATGGTTGACTTATGACTAACCCCACCTTATGCACAGATATTTTGGTTGTTAGGGGCTATACTTTTTGACCGATCTTGTTCATTAATTTTAGAAATGTGTCTTTCATTCCCAATGGCTGTATACCAAATTTGGTATTGAAAAAAGTACAAATTCACAGGGCTCTATTCACTTAGCAGTTTTTTTGTATGCTAATCAGCTACAATCCATAATGGTAGCTGCAATTATCACAGAAGTCTTTGTAGAGAATATTGACCTAGAAGGGTGATGTACCATTTGTAAAGAGTACTCACTCATTTGAAGACAAGAGTTTCAGAGTGGCACAGGCAGCCTTTCACAACTTCAGCACTGTGACCCTTAGTTTAATATTTCATCCCGTCATCCAATCATCCTGCTACCCTCTGAAGATGAAGGAAGGGATTTAGGGATGGCTACTGTTACTGTGCGTTCACACCAAAAGCTTCCAAAGCTTCAAAAATGCCATAAGTTAATTCATTTTCAATGAGAGCCCGGCAACCTGAGTGACCAAAGCGCCAACTGCCATCAGCCGCGCTTCCAAAGCTTCACCAGACGAGAAGTTGAGTCTCGATTAACTTTATGGTAATTAGCTATGACGCGGTTCGGCGGCAACCAGTCAGAATAGAGGTGTCCTTCAGCTCCTCTAAATGACCAACGCGATCGAACTTTGACGTCAGTCAGGTGAAGAGCGATCAAAGCGGCTAAAAATATTTTGCCGCTATGGAAGCTGTCTTTTCTGAAGCACATCCTCGGGCGACTTTGCCTCTTTGGAAGCTTTCGGTGTGAACGTACAGTTAGTGTTCACCATTAGCAAGTGTTTGCATGTATATACATGAAGAAAATGTATCATCACCCCAAGTTGCAAGCATGCCTGCATCTTGGGTGTCTTGTCCGAGCCATTAAATCAGCCATGGTAGTTTACAGTTGCAGCTATGTTGATTCCACAGTCCTGCTCTGTGGCCCATGACAGTGTCTAAAATCCATCCGACTGGTTGGTGTTTGGGTAACCATGATGATGAAATCGTGCAGGCCTGCAAATGTTCACAGACTCTTCTTTACAAAAAAGTAGTGGCACATGTTTCTCTTCACCTGAGCACATGACTGATGGCCCTGTTTTTGTCCTTCAGTGCTTTTCAAGGTATCAGTTTGGTAGTTTCTCCAGTATGGCCTTATGGTCTACACCCACACTGGCCACCAGCCCTTCTTTGTTGAGTGCTGCTCCACTGTAGTCAATGTCCTCTCCCTTTAGGGTCGTCATGTGGCCTCCTGCAATCACAGTGATTACCTGTTATTGGTACAATGCACTACACACAGAAATAATATATATTTATGTGTAAATAACTATAACGTATATTTTTTATTTTATTGCCGTTTTCTCATGATAGCTACTTATTATTTTGTTATCTCGATATAACGAAGTCCACTAGAAAATTTCCTCTGGGAAATTTTGAGAGGGCCACAGGAGCTACGGCCGGTTTTGCCATCTCTGTCAACATGGGAATCAAACCCACGATCTTAAGGTCAAGTCAGAGCTGATCAGACACATGATCATCTTTCTATAAGCACTGATATGGAGGAGCTGTAATCACATTAGGTTACCTATGTGTGTGTGTTTGTGTGTAATCACATGAAGTTACCTGTGTGTGTGTGTTTGTGTGTGTTGGAGTGTGGGAGAGAAGTGCACGCATATGCGTGCATGTGTATGTTACCTGTGTTTTTATTGTTTTATTATCCTGTGATACCGAACTAATTTATTTCATTATCTTGTTACAACAAAGACCATTTTCTCGCGATAATGAAATAATTTATTGTTTAATGTGTTGACATGGTTGCATGTCAACACATTCCATTAATGTGTGCTCAGTTTGGACATGGGGCAGTAAACTTAAGTAAAAAACAAAGAAAAACACGCACTCTCCAACAAAACTCTCAGGAACAAACTAAAGAGGTGCACAGCCAAAAGATAAACTTAAAGAAACAAAAGAAAGGCCAGCAGCACTCGTGTCCTTCTCATTGTCTTTTATTTCATACTGCGTCGGCGCTTAACATGCACAAACCGGTTTCGACAACTGGTTTGTGCATGTTAAGCGCCGACGCAGTATGAAATAAAAGGCAGTAAACTTAAGTCCACTCTACTTGCAGGTGTGATTATTGTCCACGGCAATAAAACTTCATTCAGTCAACAATAACTTACCGGCGTTAGTTTGTTTACTGGGCTGCGTTTATTTAAGGTGCTACCGGTTAGCATAAACAGATGAGAGGTTGACCAACTCCCATCTATCCTGTTTCAGCTAAGCTAGCTAGGTAGCAAGACAGCAATATGTTCATTGGCTTTATTTGAGCAGCAAAGTAGGCTACATACAGTTGTGCTCAATACATACATTTACATACCCTTGCAGAATTTGTGAAATACTGGCTATAGTTCAGAAAATATAATTTTTATTCAGAGTTAGTGGCTGGGCGAAGCCATTTATTATCACACAAATGTGTTTGATCTTTATAAATCCTAATGATAAGTGCAACCACCAAAATGGCCCTCATCAAAAGTTTACATACCCTCATAGTTTTACCCTGATAATCTACACACAGACTGACACAGACTGGTTTAAATGGCCACTCAGTCCACGCCTGTAACTTGATTGCTTGTAATTAGTGTCTGTGTATAAAAAGTCAATGAGATTCTGGGCTCTTGACAAACACCTGCACATTTCATCCATTGCTGCACTGACTTTGTTGGATTCTTGATGTTGTACGGCGCTCATGGGACTTCCACGACAGGTAAACGGTGGCAACAGGTACAATGTCAGCCGTGCTGGACCAATACGGGAAGAAAATTTAAAAAAAAAACCTCCGAGTGATGCCAATCAGCAGTGTTCATTCAAGCTCTCATAAAAGTGGAAATTGAGGAGTTCTGTTGATACCAAGCCACGGTCTGGTACCATCAAAAATTTGTTGGTCAGACTTTCTGATCTTTTTTTTTTTTTTAATGACAGCCAGAATTAAGAAAAATAATTTTCTCTTACGGCTTCTTACTAAGAGTGATGAGTTTCTACATGAACACAGTATATTAGCATGACAATAATATTTGTTTTTTGACACTGAAGACATTGTTATCTCTGTTGTTAATGTCTATGCCCGAGTTTTGAAAGGGTTAAATGAGTTGAAATTTGTATTGTAATTTTAATGAACATGAAAATCAAATCTGAATTTGAAACTGAAACAACACGAAAACTGTCATGGACAACTGCTGTTACATTACCCAGTGCATTTAGTAGAGCTGCACCAGCGCAGATGTCCCATTTCTTAATGAAGGTGATGTGAACATAAACATCAGCCTGGTCCATTGGACTTGTTTCATGCACAGGCATCTCCAAGAGTGACAGAACCTTATATCCTGAGAAAGAGACAGGAGTGGGAGATGTGGAGAGAGAGGTAGAGGGAGAATTAAACCATATATCCAATGACATCTCTGGCTGCCTCTGAAGCATGCATCATCCTTTTAAATAAGGTCCCACATTTTCTTCCTCTCTCTTGTGTTTTTAACATTTTCTAAAGATCCATATGAAGTTACGTCATATGGACGACAATGTGCATCTATAGTATTTTCTTGACCATTATAACACTGTGCAAGTAAATTTGCCTTATTTTTAAATACTGATGAAATATGGAGGGGGCCACTCAAAAGAATGTGGAATCTGTCATTCCAGGTGGCAGGTCCCAGATGACAATGAACAGATCATGAATAGCTAAACATAAATGTTGAATACATCATAGATCATCTTGTTAACTTCAAGATCTCTAGGCCCAGAACCCCACAGTGAAGGACGTATGTGTGTGAGAGTATGGGCATGTTTTTGGGAGGAAAAAGTAGCTTTCGAGGCTCTATGTGCAGTACATGAGACATACATCTAAGCAAACTCTGTACTCACCTGCTCCACCTGCTTCTGTGATTGTTGTGCTGTTTCCAAAAGCATCATGAATGTAATTTCTGACTTTTCCAGAGTGGGAGCGTGATACAATCACACTTGGAGGGCTAATGTTATATGAAGATCTTGGATTCATATTTGATCCCTGGCCGACATATGCCCAGGCTGGGGGGTTGTGGCAGGGAGACAGGAAGACAAGGAGAATTGAGGGTTAGACAGGCAGATGAACACATTTTAAGAAGCATTTAAAGTCCCCACCCTGCGACCCTTTTTGGTTATTTTAAATCCAGCAGCTCATTAGCAATGCACCTCTGGAGGGTGGGCGGAGACTGCGCTGCTCTGCACCCGCCCAGCCCCCCCCCCCCCCGGCTCGCTGACAGCTGGACATTGTACAATTACCGATTCAGTGCGTTTAGCGTAAAACTGCACACTGGGATTTGATCCCAGTCTGGAATATAGTCCTTGTTTACGGTGCAAGCTGCTCTACCAAGTGAGCTACACCTATTATACCTTGACAGCTACACCGAGCTGTCAAGGAATCCTTTCACCTCTGAGCCAGATGCAGAGGGAGCTTGTAGCACTAGTGCCATCCCCTGGAGCTGTGACACATCTACTCCAGTCTCCCTGAAACTGCCAGTTTGCGTCTGCCATTGGTTCACAGCAATTTGAAGTCAGAAAAACTCAGAAATGCAATTTTGCACTTCCTTTTCTGCTGATATGTCCTCTAACAAAAGAAAAATGCCACAGGAACATGTGAAAAGCACAAAAAACACGATTTTCATGGGAGGGGGTCTTTAACTATTAAATCTTACCCAGGCTAATTTCACAGTTTATTTCTCTAAATATTTCAGTACAGTGCAAGGTAAGCATTGTGATCCATGTGTGTCAAAATACTGTAGAGATACATGGATCAGCATTACATTAGATCTTATGGGTTCAAGAAAAATCCATAAGATATAGGCTACCTCTGAAGATTTCTAGAAAATACAAATGAACTTACTTTTTACAGTTTTGGTTTGGTTATTTATTTCATTCATCGACAAAAAAAAAGAAAAGAAAAAAAAAACAGTTTAATACAAAAACCAAACTAAAACAACTCCTGAATGAAAGGGACAAGAAATCATTTTACAAGATACATAATATACGTGTCAAAACAAATATGGCTGCTACCAGCCAACAGCTCACAGTCTGGGTAAATCCATAAGTCACACTCAAATGTTGCCATGCGAAGATTTTATATACATACATAAACATCCACATATGAGTATGTGTGAGATTCTTACTCAAAGCATTGTTTCACAGCTAAACCCTATTGTGAAGTGGCATCTTGTTGTGCAAAATGTGCTTACCTGTGAACTGAGTGAAAGGCTGGTGAATTACCCCAATGACTGGTTTACCCTCCAAAGCCACGCAAACCATTGTGGTCACATACTTGACAAGGTTCTCTGTGGAGAAAGAAATGGGCAGATACAGACACCTTCAGTAAATGAAAACAGTCCTATTATTTGTCACCATATTAATTACATGACTACAGAAATTTCATACTAGACTCGGACAGGATAAAATCCTTAAGAAAAAAATGAGTGAAATTATTTACAAAGCCTAAAAAGAAGTGAAAGAGTAAATTAAATTCTAGATTGTGCCGTGACAGCTTGCCATGAGGTGGTGGTATGACTATAACCAAATAAATGGTCGGACGATCCGCTCGCAATACTATAAACCCGTGTCTGGTCCGGAGCAGACTTTTCACCAGCATAAGTTGACAGTGTCAAGTCATGGGGAATGAGTGGAAGTTCAATTTAAATAGGCCAAAGTTGTCAAAATAAACGAGGGTCTTTTTTCCTTAATCCTGCCTCATTAAACAACTCCCTGATTCCTTCAAACACTGATAAAATGAACCGTTATAGAGTCAGCATCCTTAAGAACCCAGGGTCATTCAGACCAGAGTCAACAGTCAACAATTTGAGACTGCAGTAACATACACACCTGTATATTCCTGGGTGGCATCTAGAGGATCGATCCACACTGTGACGTGCTCAGCAGAAACTTCTCTGCCTCCCTCGATCTTGTCTAGTATGTCAGCTGGAATCTCTCGGCTCCAAGCTGCTGCCTTATCCACCGTGTTGTCGTGTTCCTCACTGTTCACCTGTAGATAAAAACATGCAGATGGAATTATGTGGATGCATTAGCAATTAACCTTTCTGGTTCAGTTGGACTGAAATCTTGATGAAACAAATCCAGGAAATTTTAAACGAGCATAGATCTCAAATACAAAGGCAAAATTCAGTACGTTTGCATGATGTTGTGTTTACTTGTGTTAATCCGGCTCAAACCCTGTGCTTGTATAATGGGAAAAGGTCAAACTAATGTGGTCACGTAGCAGCTCCTTTTTTCATTCATGGGCTTCCCAAGATGTGCCCATGCAGGACTCTGATCTCTAGTAATCTCAGATCAGTTAAACTCGTCATGATAACAACCTTACATTCTATCTCAAACAAACAAGTCTTTTTTGTGACGTCTATATTTCCATAGTGCGAAATTAATGAGTGAAAAAAAAAAGAACAGTATAGCAATAAGAAGGATAAAAGCAACTGGTACAACATGGATAATGGTTGTATTCACCGTGACATCTGGGAAGGTGTTTCTTAAAAGGTTGTACATCTTTCTGTGAGACTGCAGGTCACCAAGAGTCAGAAGCTCATTGGCTCCCTCCTTCGTCTTGCCCTTTGACCTCTCCTTCAGATTATTTTCCTCATGTACCTTCTTCACCTAGGGAGGAAGAGAAGAACACAACACATGCTGCTGATACAGTTGAAGATCCCCAGATGTACCCAAATGTATAGCTGTGGTTTCTTTAGAGACCAGTGTTTCCTCTACATTCATTTAGGAGTGGCGGCCCGCCCTTCCTAAATCCTAGCAACAATAACCTGCTGATCAACTCAGCTCGTACTGTGAGTCAGAGCAATGAAACTGTCAGAGTTAAAAGCTAAATATTTATCGACAGCCTATATAAGTAAATAGAAAGACTAGAGAGATAGAGACATTTTAGAGCTGATGTATGGTAGAAAAAGACAACAAAAAACTATGTAAATCAAATCAAACTGTGGGTTAGTGAACTGTTTCACTCTTAATGAACATGAAAGTGAACTCATGTCATCCTCCCTAACTGAACACATTATCTAGTTTCTTAAGGATTAGTCAGGATGCTCCTTGAACTGGCAGCATCAGCAAGAAATACATAACAGTATCATATCAAAAATATTGAGAATCAATCAATATCAAAAAATGTATCTTGATAAACTTTTTGGCAATATGATCGCCCTGCCATATATATTCAATATTTGCATTTTAGAAAACTTGAGAAGGTTAAGAGGGTTCCCTGAACTGCATGGAACAAAAATACACTACTCAAACCCTTACTGCTTAGTAACTCTTTGTAAGTCAGGACTAGGGATAAGTGATCGACCGACGACCAGCTGGTCAGTCTCAGATATCCGATCCACCTTCACCTTCATGTTGCACACAAAACAGCACAAATACACACACACACACACATATATATGGCGTCAACATGCAAGTTCTTTACTCTAAGTGAAGAAGACTTGAAGTTTGCAATATAGTAGTTTTGTTTGTCTTGCTGCCTCTATGGTATTGGTGCTCATCCGTCAATATTATTATATAATATGAAATAATGTTTTTATGATGTTTTGTGCTAACAACTGTCAAGCATTGTATTTGTTTGTGTTTCTGTGATGGACGTTCCAGTGTGGAAGTGAGTTGTGATCATTGAGCTGTCAAAAATAATCAATGTTTACCTCTTTGCCACCTAGAACTGCAGCCTCCACTGAAACAGCCAACAAGTCCCTTAGATCCACCTTTTTCTTCTGTCTGCAAAGAATAAGAATGTGTTAGGCTAAAAACAGCACAGATTTGAAGCAGGTGAGTGACGAGGCAGGTATCAGCAAGAGGTTCAACATGTTGGTACCAATGCAGCCAAGGTGATCCTAATTCTAGGTAATAGCAGGTGGGGTATATCCCATTCTATAAAGCTGTAGTAAAGCTTGAGCAAAGAAAGGTGCCATTGCAAACTGTCATCTCCCTTTCCTACTGAGAAGATAGAATATTGATTTTCAGTTTTGCATAAAATCGCCAGGTAGGCTTTATATTTCTGGTACAAATGGCTATTGGATTCTGAGTTTTGACTTCAAGGCAACTGTACTGAAGTCAGGCAGGAACCTCAAAAACATGAACAACCTAGTGAAAGGCCAGTCAGTGTGTTGCTCATGAAAGGGATAATGGTATGGCCCACCTCAATGCCTGCCCTACATCTTCAAGGTAGATCTCAACCTGTTTTCATATTAGTTAACAACTTCACCTAACCAAGACAGACGCACACAATCCTAAGAGTTACAAAGTGGTGGTAGGTGGTAGGTAGTAGGTTACGTTCACAGCCTGCATGCACCTACATGGAGAGGTAACGTGGCGTTACAATACGGCATGGAGGGAAATATAAGCTCTAACGTTACCTGAAAAGGGTTAGGCGGCTGGAGAGAACTCCAGCATACAGGTGGTAGATGACGGCGAGTCCCAGGAGGCAAAACACGGCCACACCGAGCGGTGACAAGCGAATACCCATCGGAGCCATGGCCGGAGAGGTGGATTCGCTACGCTGACTGTTGAGAAAACAAACCCGTTCGTCTGGAGATACCGGTGTGTAAACAGCCGAGACGGAAATACGGTAACGTTAGGCTGGCTGACGTGGCTGTCACCGTCACCACAGTGTCCCAACAATCACCCAACTGGCTGCTTCACACTGGCCGTTTGGGTTTCGGATAAACACGTCGATGGTCATGTAGCAAATTGCCTAGAGGTGGACGAAAGTAACCTGCTCACTTATTTCGATTAGTTTGCATGCCATGTAGCATTGCCCGACATCTTCAGCCAGTAACAATCTGCCAACGGAGCGTCGTTAGTTTGCAACGACATTCCGCTCTCCGGTCCGCCAGGCTGCTCCTTATTCTAGAGGTGAACTTGTTGAAACGGGCCAGGTGTTCACTGCCGTCGGAGGCGACACAGAACAATCACACCACTGTTCAGGCATCTTTCCTCTACGTACGCAGCACAGAGGTCACAGCAGGCGCTTCGTTTCTCTTCCGGGTTACGGCTATGGAGGGTTTTTTTTCTCCTGAAAAAACTTTATTGTTCAAAAAATGTAAACAACACGTCTTTTTTTTTTAAATCAAACTTTATTATCACATTTGAGACATTATACAAACATGATATATATGACATCATACCAACATGAAACAGCACTAACAATATGTCAAAAATAAATAAATGAAATAATAAATAAATAAAAATACAATGTATGCATAAGGATAATTATGATCAATAAAGAGCCACAAAACAAATATATGCAAAAATGGAAAAAAAAAGAAAAATTAAATAAACAAACAAAAAACAGTACAGATTGTATCTAGTTATATGGACTATAATATTTTTCATAAGACTGGATGTCTTCAAAGCTTTCTTGTTTTTTAGATATTTTAGAGTCATAAAAAGATTTAAGTTCCACATAAAATAAAGTTTCATTTGGCACAGCCTGGAGAAATCTGGCTTTGTTTATGTGGAATTTACCCAACAGACACAGCAATTTCATTATATTATTAACTTCCTTATTTATACAATCAACATTTAAGAATAAGACCACTTTCAGTAATAGCGATCAAAACTTTATGAGATTCCCAAATCAATAAAGATTTCATTCTAAGCTCGCGACAGCTTTCATGCGTATGGGGTTGTGATTAGACTTCGGTAAATACATATCTATGAAAGCTATATTTGATTTTAGCTAATAAAAAGCCAAATAAGCTACATACTGTCCCTTTAAAGAAAATGATATGGGAATTTCATGTGGTGTGATATTGTGCTTGTACAATAATTTCCAATATTACAGTAACCTACCTGTAAATGAATTGAGGATAACTTCAAATCTAGGAATAGAATATTCCACTAGTCTTTTTGAAAATCTTCCTGGGAGCATGATACAAAAGGATTAACCATTTATTTTTGTAAATTTAATTGTCTGTCAGGAAATGACCACAACTTTGTATAATGGAAGTTTTTGAATAGTGATTCACACAATTAAGTCTGTTTTGTGATACCTATACCTTTATATATGATCATTGATTCAAATACTGTGCGTATGCACATTTCCTTTGTACATCCCAATCAACGTGGAATTGAGCACACATGTAGGAGTACCAAACTCATCTCTGTCCACGCATGTATTTAAATATGCAAATCAATTTACATAGGGCCTGAACCAGAGATTCTCCTCTCTGCCTGTTTGGTATGCTGTCCAAAGGGATAAATACCAAACGTAAATGTTCAGAGTTTGGAGGTGGGTGGTTGGGGAGCTGGCTGGACCGGCAACTTAAAGTCATGTCCTGGGTGAGGAATCGCTCCTCTGTTTCTCACCCTGAGGTTTCTCCAACTTTTCCTTGGTTAAAAGGGGGGGGGGTTCCTCAGTGGATGTGAGGGTGAGGTGAAGAACAGAGGATGTTGTTGCTGTGTGAATCCTTTTGAGACAAACTGGGCTATGCAAATAAAATTGCCTTGCCCTCATGTTTAATAATTTCATAAAAAAAATATATTTCTAAAAAGACAATGAGCCGGAAGAGGGTAGCTCTCGTGGCACAGACTCCTCCACCAGCCCCAGTGTCCCCACCCAGTGCGCGCCGAGCTGTACTGGAGTCACAGAAACAGATCGTCAGAGCAATAGGTGATGGCATAAATGATCATCTGGGTCAAATGATTAATGTCCTTAGTGACATTAGCAAATCAGTAAGCTCTGGTCAAAAAGTGAATTTTGTGTCTTTACATGGTTGAAATCACATGTTGCCGGAACCACATGGCTTCCCGTGGTGGGTTGATATGGATGGGCCCAGCGTCAAGTTCCTCTGGTGGGGGGGATGTGCTGCTCTGGCAGTGGCATGCCTTGCTGGAGTAGAGGACGCCACATGCCACCACAATGCGGCACACCCTCTACAGGTACAGCAAACAACTTCCACCCCCACCCCCCCTACCCAGCCAGTTTCCTACCATGCTGTTTGTCAGAATGAATGAGTCATGCATTGAGCCAGGCCACCTAGCCACGATGTTTGTCAGCTGCATTGGCACATCACATATGACCTGAACATTGATCGAATGAAAATGCTTCCTGATCACATGAACAAAGTCATTCTGTGATGGCGTGTTTGCAGCGAGTAGCTCTAATTACATTAGGAAAACCGGTTCTCACTGCAAAGTGCACTTTAATGTTGGCCTGTTCAGCAGCATTGTATGGGCCACTGGAAGACATGCGGATAATTCCGTCCCCCACAGCTGGCATGGCTCGGCTCAGGGTCGACTGGCACAGTCCTGACCGGTCGCCCAGCTCCCTTGGCCCCTGTTGGCAGGAACCCCAGCGTGGTTAGCACCTGTGTGGGCATCGACAATCCATGGCTCCTCGCCGTGTCGCGCTCTAGGGCCGGCTGCAGCTCTGCACACAGCTCCAGCAGCACTGCCCTCGGAAATCAGAATCGGCTGATAAGCCATTCATCATTTTTTGCGAGGAAATCCTCCCGGTCTTTAAATACCCTTTCTCATCTCACTGCACCATTTGCAAGATCGTCTAATAGTGCTAAGGCTTTTCTTCACCACTTTTATATCCACTTATGTAATTGCAAACACTTATGTGTTAATTGTTCATCAATGTGTGTCTGGTGTGTACATCACTCTAACAACTAATTGTTTTCACATTATTAACAGTTTCCCAGCATCAACTCCAAGTGCTGCCAAAGGAACAATAACATGCGTAAGCCAGCCATGAAGTTGGCGTGGGGCACCGCACATTTCCATGGTCATTTCACTTTTGATACATCTAAACGTTAGCATGGAAAAGGACGTACGCCATGTTTTTGTGGATGGATGACCTACTGGCTCAACCACTGAACACTAATATTATAGTAAATAAACGGTAACAAAAAAGTTGTAACACTTTCGATTAAGTGTTGACAACTAAACCCTAATCCTTTGAAAGGACAGTTTTAACCTTAGTACCACCACATAACTACATTACAAAAGTTTCCTCAATTGGGTCACCTTTAAAATATACCAGTGTCTACCCATGATCCAAAATTATATTCATACCAAAGACTTGCGATGTGACATATAATCTTTGGCTGTATTAGCAATACCCACTAATATGATTGAAACTTGCTCTGGATCCAATTAAACTACATGTTTGAAATGTTTTTACACAGTTTAATTCCTACCAAACATGCTGTGAAACATTTGGACCAGCACATGACATTTATCACTCAAAAATAAACAGCTCACCTGTTCAAGGGAGGAATTGAATAAACAGTGATTTTTGGCTGCATACATTGAAAACCTTATTTTATTAAAGAATGACTGATCACATAAAGCGCAGTTCGGGGTGGAACGACCTTCATAATGTCTTTCACTATCAGTGACACTCACCAGACTGCTTGTGGTCTGCTCATCTCAGTCTCATAATCGTCCTCTGTCTTCTGTTGACAGAGATACATGGGTCTGGTAAGGTGTCACCCCTACCTCTAATGTCTCCATTTCTATTCATTCTGTATTTCCACACTTCCCCTCTTCACCTCTCCACCCTCCTCCACTTCATTTCTCTGTTGGCCATCTAACACTGATATGGTACAACTTCAGCTCTTCCTCAGATACTACATCAGGGGCGCGGCTCATGATGTCATGACCCCGGAATGACTTTGGAAAGGCAATGACGTCACGAATGGTGGGAGCCCCGACCAGGATTGAGATCAGCCGGTCCAAACCTAGAGCATGGTAGAGTCAACTTAATAAATACAATATTTTGCACCCTTTCAACTGATTAATTACACAGTTTAAGCAGTATCACTACATTTTTCATTTAATTTAAAGTTCAGATGATGTGCTTTTACCACCCTAACCCTCCTCCTAACCCAGTGGTTCCCAACCTTTTTTGGCTCGTGACCCATTTTGACACAAATTTCTAGCGACCCCGTCAATCAAGATGTGCCAGCTCATATTTTTATATGCTGAATTTTATTTGAACTCGATTTATAATAAAGTGAAAGTATAGAATACAGTTGTTTAAGATTGTGTGTGGTGTTTTTAATCATAATTTCAAAAAGAATAATAATTAGTTAAAACATATTTTTATCAGTAATCTTTTTATTAATTACTAGACATTTCAGGCGACCCCATTTGAATTTCAGGCGACCCAACATGGGGTCCCGACCCCAAGGTTGAAAAACACAGTCCTAACCCAATTATATCCGTATATCTGTCGACTGATGGGAATTGATAATGTTTTTTTATCAATGCTATTATGAATTCCCTTATTGATACATTTGCGTCTTCTGTGTGAAAAAAGTAGACCTATAAATGTTTTCAGTGTCAGTAACACAAATTTCATTATGAGTCTCTAAACACTGAAAAAATAGATTACTGCTTTTGCAACAAATGTCATTGCATGTTGACAGTCTTCTTCTCCCTCCTGTGTCATTTCAGCCTTTATCCCCCACCTCCACTGACCCTGCTCAGTTTGCAGCTGCTGTTTTCACCATTGCTCAAATTTTTTCTTTCCACCATTGCTGGAAATCTTAGTTGTCACTATTATTGTTCCTTTTACTCCATTGTTTACCTCAAGAGAGAGAGAACCAATAAGGCAAATGCTTCTGATGCTTCAGACGAGCTGAAATCGGTTCTCCGCTGGAACTAGTTATCGATTCCCATCTCTAAATCTGTCCAATTCTCATGGCCGATTCTAGTAAAGAACCTTTGCATAAATAAGTCTGACACAGAGATTACGCTCTACAATGAACATTTTACAATTTTTACTGTGACTTACCTAAAGCAATGCCTCCATGTGGTGGTGCTCCTGAATCTAGAGCCTCCAGCAGGTGTGAGAGTTGACTGGGATCTTCCTGTAGTAGACGCATTTAAAAAGTAATTACAATCAGCAACTGATACAACCTAGTTGCAACAGTTGAGTGACTTACCTTGAGAATATTCTTCAGTACATGAAGCTGGTCTGAGGCTTTGTGGATACGTATGGATCCTCCTCCAATCTCACAGCCATTCAAAACCAGGTCATAGTGCTGACCGCGCACCTAGGACAGTATAATATATATAGCCATGAGACTTGCGCTCTATGAGATAATAATTTCTGTTTATCTTGTTTGAGATTGACTAATTAGGCTCAAGCCATAACTTGGTTTGGCGAATAATTGGCGCCAATAGGACATCGTATAACCATTGTTGTTGATAGAAGTGTCTTGGCTTGGCTTGGATAGCGCTGATGGCTATGCAACCTCCACCAGTCACACAGTCACGCTATGTAATCCTATTGTGCCAGATCCCCATACATAAGATAGAGTTAACATCACTGTGCACCTGATATAATTTGTATTTAAACAGGACTTCATTACATTACATATGCTAAACTAAATACAAAAGCCACTGCCTTGTAGACCAGTGGTTCTCAAACATTTTTACATCAAGGACCCCTAAATTGACACAAATTAGACCACGGACCCCCCCATTGGACAAAATTTTGAAGCAAAAACCAGAAATACACAAATATTTGTTCTGAGTTTTAGTTAGTCACTTTCAGCGCGATGACGTGGCGTCACGTAACGCTCAGTGTCATCACGTAAATTAGCGGGTTGACCCGGGTCTGACGTTCCCACTGCAAGCCGATCGGAGCCGAGCCGATTAAAGGCGATTTTAACCCACGTCGCTTGCCGGGTCGTTTGACCTGTGTCGACGTGGGTCGACGCGGCTCGGTGCGCCTTTCCCACTGCCACCAAAAGCCGATTGTTAGCGGGTTTAAACGGGTTTTTTGACCAGTGGGAAAGGGGTATAATTGACAACCTTGTGGGGCTCCGTGTAAAGTAACTCTTCGTCCTCTGGCCTCGCAGCAGTAAATGGATGGTGGGCTGATTCCAGCTGGTCTGGCTCATCCTCTTTAGGCAGGAAGAGAGGGAAGTCCACCACCCAAAGAAAGTGGAAGGCTGAAAGGTCTCGTAGTGAAACACCATGAGACTCCAGAAGCTCTGCACACTGCAGGCGAAGACTACCCAGCAAAGGGCGCTGAGAGCAGAGCAGGGGAGTAGAAAGACACAAGAATGGAAATGTATAATTATATTCCTCTCACAATACATAGCCATTAGGCCTGCCCAGTTCTGTCACTGCTCCCCCCTCCTCCTCAGTCCAATCTAAACTCAGTCTGATGAAAATTTTATTACCACAGTGTGGAGAGAACCGGCTGCTATCAGCACTAGGTCTCCGGGTTTGGCTCTTGTCCTTTTCACCAGCTCTTCTGTCAAGGCGGCAGACATCAGCTTTTTCAACGGGGACTTCAATGTCCCGTTTTCTTTGACCAGCACCACACTCAGCTCCTTGGGAAAAAACATGCGAAAAGAAAAATCACAAGGGGACACTGAGGATGGACAGCAACAATATTATTGCAAATGTAGAATGTATCTTTGAATTAGGGCTGGGCAATATGGCAAAAAACCTTATCACAATATATTTTTCGGCATTGATCGATTCTAATATGTTGATTCAATATCGATATCGAGGATATATGACCATAGCCGATTATCAAAATTGATCGCGATCCCGAATCAAGATCGTTTTATCGCCCAGCCCTACCTTGAATAAACATTGTTTAAAGGGATAGTTCAACATTTTGGCAAATTGGCCCATTGCCATGATACCTATAGTCAAAGCAGTAGGTTCATTACCTTTATTTGTCAGTGCAAGCTATTTTTAGAACGGCCACTTTTTAGCTGCTCAGAGCTAAGCTACGGAGGCTAATGGGATTTCTTGGTTTCCCTCATCAAACTCATCAAATACACAATCCAACAACTCCAACATGGACAAGTTGTGAGCAAGTTGTGAGCTGCACATTCACCACACTATGAGATAATAACGGAACGTTACCAGAGAGAGTTGTTTTAGAGGTAAATTCATGCAAAACCGCTGATGCGCGTTGCCTTCAGGGACAGTTTCTCAGCAAGCAGTCTCTGAATTTACCTCTAAAACAACTCTGTCTCGTAACGTTCCGTTATTATCTCATAGCGTGCTGAATGTGCAGGTCACAACTTGTCCACCAGAGCATTTTGGAGTTGTTGGATTGTGTATTTGATGAGGGAAACCAAGAAATCCCACTAGCCTCCGTAGTGTAGCTCTGAGCAGCTCGCTGCTCTGCTCCGCCATTCTAAAAATAGCTTGCATAGCTTACCGACAATTAAAGGTAACAAACCTACTGCTATGATTATAGCGAATATGGCAATGGGTCAATTTGCCAAAATGTTGAACTATCCCTTTAAGGGTGTGAGGCAAAGTCAATGAGAAAAGGCAAATATGCGCACAAATACTCCCACGGTCAAACACGTGCAAGTAAAGCAAGGCGATAATTTGCTCTGCGCCTGGTATGAGTAGGTTCTTCTCTGCATGTTTGATAGGATTTTGCATATCACTTTCATGTGCATTATGTTATCAGTTTAAGCATCTTAGCAGCATACTGTAGCTCTACAAATGGCAATGTCAGTCAGTGCGTAGGGCGACCTATCCCTCTAGAGTAAAGACAAATCTACCTGTCCAAACTGAGTCCTGGCTGTTTGTTTCAGTTTTTCCAAATCGCTCCCAGTGAAAACTTTCTGTAATAAAACACAAAATAACAGATGCATATTAGATATTAGACCTGTACTTATCAAACATAGCTATAATAGCCCTTTTAGTTTTAATCTCTGTATTGCTTTTACTATTATTCTTGTGTCCTGCTATGATAGAACAATGCATGTCTAGTTGTACATGTTTTCAGTTTCCCCTAAAAAAGGTTAACTTAAAAGTACTTGATATTGACATTTTGCTGTTTTCTTTCCTCACTGTGGGATGAATAAGGAATATCTTGTCAAATTATGAAGTATTTTCTTCTCTCACCGCTCCACTGTGGACACAGATTGCCTGAATGGAGCCTCCTGGCTGGCTGAGAGCTGATCTGAGGAATTCAATTTCCGTGGATAAGAAAATCTCGGTGAGGTCGATCAGCTGGACAGACATTTTGGACAACAAAAGGGATTCAGACAGGTATGTAGAAAACAGATGGTTATGTGGCAAAACAATGTTGCTTTAAAAGACACATTCACAACCTGTTGAACATGCAGGTGTTATAACCAGGAGAGCATTCTCTGCATTCATCAGTAAGACTGTAACGATACGCATGTCGAAAAACAAAACCGTGACACTCTAACCCACAAACTTGTGTCTAGCAGAACTTTGGCTTCCAATTGTTCAACAAGGTGAAGAGATGAGGCAACATGGCTAATAACCTTAGAATTGCAGACTTTCCTAGTTCATTTAGGTCAGCAGAGATATATGCAATTTTAAAGGCACCACCCAAAAATGTATTTAAATGGGACACAAAGAAACGACAGGCACAGTCTACTCTGCCAAATTATTTAAAATGAAGTTGTCAGCCAATTCGGACTGGGCCACTGGGATTTTGAGAGCACTGGTCATGAGCCCATTTTCAGTGGTCAAGAATGAGGATTTAAAGGGACATTGTGTAACTTCTCCTGTTATCTATTCACAAAAATCGATTATTTCGTTCAAAAGTATGTTTTTCATTAATCAGTCATCTCAAAGACATTCAAACACAAACACAATCACCCACCTTCATACTGAACCTCGTATCCGGTTTGTCCACACCATAATCCCTCATGGCCTCTTCATATGTCATGGTTGGAAAAGGAACTTTTATCAAATCTTTTTCTGCAGGCCAGGAATACTGCAACAAACCCTCCACTAGGGACTTGATATTTGCCTGATCCACAAAAGACATCTCAATGTCAACCTAGGAGACATAAAAAAAAAGACCAATTATGGCTGCAAACCAGATGGTTTTGTCCACATCGACACACAGATGATGATGAAACAATACAAACCATCTAATCAATCAAATTATCATGTAGACCAGAAGAAAATAAGCTATGAGTGTGCCACAGTTTCTGTCACATTCATAATCAACATGCAGCTAATGAGGGTGATGGATGAGATGAAGGGTGAAATTTATGGAATCACCACTCTTGGAGGATGTTCATTTAGTTGTTTAATTTTGTAGAAAAAGGGCAAATCACAGAGATGCCACATAACAATTCTTATTCAAAATGCCAACCTTGTGGCTTTAAGAAACACTAAAAAAAGCGAGAAAGAAAATGGTTGTAGTAATTGTTTTTTTTAGATCAAAGTAGAAGAAAAAAATATAGAATCACTCAATTCTGAGAAAATATTATGGAATCACACTGGTAGGGGGGGCACATGTCATGTCAGGTCTTCCTTGGTCTACTCCTTGGAGTTGAGTGAATCTGGCATGGGGTCGGATGTTCCTGTGAAGTTTGGTGAGTTTTCGCCCATGGGAAGTATGACTTCCTTGGAAGAAGAAGAAGAAGAAGAAGAAGAAGAAGAAGAAGAAGAAGAAGAAGAAGAAGAAGAAGAAGAAGAAGAAGAAGAAGAAGAAGAAGAAGAAGAAAGAATTCCTAGTAGGAATACAATAGTGTCCCGGCAGCTTAGCTGCCCGGACCATAATAAAGAAGTACATGCAATTTTTCCTGTCCTCTCTGCCCCTCTCACCTGAGTGAATTCAGGCTGTCGGTCTGGCTTGGAGCCTTCATCTCTGTAGCACCGAGCCATCTGGAAGTATCTGCCACAATGACAAAGGGGAAAGACAAAGTGACAGTATGTGAATCAAAACATCAAAAAGACTCTGTTACAAATACAATAAGATAATCAAAAGCAAGTAAGACTAAACATTCTTTCTGCTTTTTTTCAGTATAAGATGGAATTTAGCTGTTGGCAGTGAATGTGTTTTTTTTATTTTTTAGTCTAACTGCACTGCACTTTACCTGGAGAATGGATGAAAATAGGCAATAGGGGGTGTGACAAAATCCCATTCATTCTCAAAATCTTGAACAAAAACACAGGTTAAGGTGTGAGTGTCAAGCAAAGTTGATCCGATGTCCTATCAAGATATTTTGCTTATAGGTTTTGGGCATTTAATTTGTATAACTCTGAATTTAAAAAACACAATTTTTATTCAACACGATAACTGTGTGTACCTACCTGTCAATACCGGCCACCATGAGAAGCTGTTTAAACTGCTGTGGACTCTGGGGTAAGGAAAAGAACCGGCCTGGCTCTCTGGAAGGAACCACAAACTCTTTGGCTCCCTGTAATCAAAATAATGGGCCTTAGGGTTAGGGTTTAATTTCCCCTCAGCTGAAGGAGGTACCTGAGGTTGTTCTACAGAATCGCTTAAAAGGTTTCCTTTGGTCAGGAAAATTGCAACCCATACCTCAAGGAAATCTTAACTGTTTTGTGCAACTGGCCCCATGAATCAAAATGTGTTGTGTTGTTTTGTTCCCAAATGGGAACCTCTGAGATAAGCGACATCGCATTTTACAAAAAGAGTTGAAAATCTGAGTTGAAAACAAAACTGGTGTGCTGCAGTAACTAAGGTCATCATCTGACAAAATGGGGCCAGTCTAGATTTGATCTTTGTTTGTCCAGAAGGACAATCTGTAACTGATGCTGGAGGTCTTAAATTGTGTTCAATTCTTTGAGTGTTTCCACAAAGTTAAATTGACCTTCTTACCCCTGGTGTTCTTTTGAATAAAGTTGGAGTTTCCACTTCCACAAAATCTGAAAATTAGAATAAAATTAAATTAGACTCTTGCGCAAGACTTTGAATAGCCATCTGATGTTGTCTGCGGTTTTGTGGGATGCAAACAGCCTAAGATCCGTCCACTCCCAACATACACTGCTGTGGCGATGCGAGGACAGACAGAACTACTGCATAACAGGAGACATTAAAAAGAAAATCTTCAGATTCATTCTTTTAGACCTAAAATATTAGGAAACTCTTGCCCCATGTTGATTCTGCCTGGAGTTGTCCTTTAGGTAAAATGCAAGTGTCCAGCCAGTTGAACTTTGGGCCCACGTGCTGTGTGTTGGGGTCAGTGAGAACACAAGCACTGAGGTGCGCACCAAAACTGACTCTGGTGCAGTCTTTTTGTAATGTAAATACAGCCGGACCTTGATCAGCTCTGCCTTAAAAAACTTCTTAGATTTTCATTTTTACATGATGTACCATCTGTTCTTTTTCTGGTCAGTTGTCTTGGAAACATAACAATGCCAGTAGTGCGCTGTTTTGACCCAACTGAAAACAAATGTGTGTGAATCATACTAGGTGAAAAATGAAACAATGTGGCATTTTCACCCTTGGTCTGCACCAGTATGTGTGAAAACAAAACACCCTTAGAACAAGCCTTGTAATGCCAGTCAATTTAAAAAATATATAAATAATATTTAGTAAGTAAATAAATAGCCATAACCAGAATGTCATGTTGACACAACATTTAGGATGAACTCCACTGGCTGATTGTTTACTTGGCTGCTCTGACACTGCAGGGGTAGATGCAATAGCATATGGCTGCAGACCCGGAGACCTGCACAGTCAGACCCCCACACTTGTGGACCCGCACGTTCAGACTCCTTAATGCCACTCAGTGGTTGACTGTAAAATTGCAACCGCACTATGGTTTTTTGAAAGGGCAAAATCCAAATAAAACGCCAAGATCTAATTGTTTGTGAAGCTTGGTACACTTTTAAACTTTTTTTTAAATAGCCTATAATGAAATAAAAGGCTTTTAAATGTTCTACAGATATGACAGATATGAAATGTGGACAATATGGATGGCAGTAGGAACATGAGTAGCCTACTGAACGTGAATCACATTGTTCGTTTAATGTCATAAAAGTTTTTGTTGAAAATGTATCTGAGAGTGTGGGGCCAACGTTTCCGCAAAAGTATGACATTTATGAACACGTTGGCCCACACACAGCCGATAATTTTATTTCTGTTTAATTTAAGAACACAGTATTAAAAGTATCTCGGTTTCATTAACTTAAAACAAAATGTGCCGGCCAAGCGAGCTTCCAAAAATATCAATATTATATACGTTACTGTATTTGACGTGCATATAAGACTATCGTAGTAAATGTTTTAGATAGATAGATAGATAGATAGATAGATAGATAGATAGATAGATAGATAGATAGATAGATACTTTATTTATCCCGAAGGAAATTGAGTTTCTCAGCTGCACAATAAACATCATCATTCAACAGCAAGACAAAAAAATTGCTGTTATTATTATGGTCAAACGGTTGTTACACTCTCAGATACAGATACATTTTCGACAAAAACTTTTATGACATTAAACGAACAATGTGATTCACGTTCGATACTCACGTTCCTACTGCCATCCATATTGTCCATATTTCGTATACATATCTGTATCCATTAGCATACAAAACCGGTGGCGCTGTAGCAAAAAACCAAGGGTCTGAATTTGTGGGTCCACAAGTGCGGGGGTCAGACTGTGCAAACAAGCAGGTTACAGAAGGCAGGTGACTCAACAGTGGCATTATTTCCATAGCAATGGTCTCAAACTCTAGTCATTAGCATTACAAATAAAAGGCAAGCAGAGAAATGTACTCTTTCTCTCCATACCGTGTACATTACTGAGGTATTCTCTCATCTTCATCACCATCTTAGATCTCAATCTGAGGTTCTTCTGCATGTGTGAGGACCTCAGGTCCAGGTAGCGATACTGCATCCGCAAAGACTCTGATTTCTGCAATAAAAACACAACTGATTATATACAAAATAACTCAGAGAACCTGCTCAGAGGATTTGTGAAATGGTGCATAACCAATTAATATTAACCACCTACTTTGACAAAGTCTTTAATCTCAAAGGGTAATTTGCGGGACACATTGAAAACCTCCACATCCTCAGCAAAGACTTCTATTTCTCCTGTTGGCATCCCCTGTTGGAATGTATACAGTAGAATCAGGAGAAAAAAGGTGTAATATCTAAATCATATTTGCTTTACCCAACATTGTGGTTGAGACCAATTTTAATTAGATGAAAACAATGGTTAAATTACTGAAATGATTTAAGTTGCTGTTGAAATGTCCTCTCCTCCATATATTTTAATATTGTTAAGAAGTGTGACTCTTGGGATGCTTGGTGGTCAAGTGTTTAGCTCTTCCCATGTTGGCATATGCCTGAAGCACTGATCGCCGGTCTGACTCCTAACCGAGACAATTCTGAGTTGCTTCTATACTGAAAACCTCTGACATGTCAAACTAGAGGACTAATTTGTCTGCCTAACCATCATAACTGTGGCACCCGAAACGGTAAATACAGCTGATCGATCAAAAAACATTACAGCTCGGGTGAATTTACTTTCCATCATTGGAAACAGGTTCTTGAATGTAAGTGAATGGTCAGTATCCTCAAGATTTTTTGCAGTTCTGTTCTGTATTTGGTCTCCGGGAGGCTAAAAGTTGAAACCCCCTAACCATGCAAGTGGCAAATGAACATCTACCACATCCCTCCTCCTTTTCAGACAGACTTTATAATTCAGCAAATGTCAAATGACCTCGTATGAATAGAGCACCTACCAGTCATTGTCTAATATCACATGCAAACACATACACACCTTGTTCTCCTGTCCTGCGGGTCGCTGTCTGACAGTTCCTGTAACCTTGATGACAGACTCGACTGTGAGGTCACACAGTGCTGCTTTCAAACAACTTGCAGACTGTAACAGGATAAAAGTAGTACAATTTTGTGTTACATATTATTTTGTTGTTTATCATTATATTTATCACATGTAAAATACACAGAATGTGCTGTGTGCTATTAAGCTGTTTGTATCCTTACTTGTTCTTGAGGAATTACAATTTGTGTCAAGCCACTGAAATCTCGCAAGATGACAAACATGTCTTGTCTGTTGGAGACAAAACACATTGTTAAAATAACACTTTGCAATATATCTCTGGCAATCCTGACTTTTCATGTAATATCATCATTTTTAATTTCATATTTCCATATCATATTTTGGAGTTATTTAACAAATTAATTGAGATATGTTATAATACAAACATGCTAAAATAATGGCAAATATGGTCAACCTTACTGAGAGCATGTAAGAATCTAGAATCAAGATCTTTGTTTTACCTGTAAAATCTCTGCACCAAAGGAATAGTTCACCAAAAAATTAAATTCAGTAATTATTGACTCACCCTCATGCTGACAGTCAGTCCTATATTGAATTTCCCTGGGGCAGGCTCTCAACGTGAGATACATTCAATACAGGACTGTTTAGGCTGTAAAGATTTTCTAAATGACATTGTTTCGAGTAAACTCTGGACTATATCTCTTCAGGACACTTGGATTGCAGCGGATGAGCAGTATGGAGGAAGATAACAAGGTTTTTGTGTAGTTTTATGGACCTTTCTGTGTCAGGTGCTATTGACTCTCATATAAGGATTTCGTTGGACTACGAACCCCCCTCCCGGGTCTCCAGATGCACTTTGAGGAATAAAAAACTACTCCGGAGTATTCCTCAGCATCAGGGTGAGTCAAGAATTTCATTTTTTGGTGAACTATTCTTTTAAGAGACCATATCTTACATGGTTTTAAATATCATTTAAAAAATGGCTGCACATGAAATAAACAGTGGTAACAGAGTAATACCTTAGGTACTGCACCCAACCACACAGGGTGACTGTGTCTCCTACATGATGTGACCTCAGTTCACCACAGGTGTGACTCCTGAATGACAAACTGCTGGGACCTAATTAAAAAAACAACATTAGGTTAGGTTTAAATGGCAGAAAGCCAGAATACCATCATGTTACCCATTTTACTGAAGAACATGACACATGAAGAACCCAGATGTATGTCATTGCCCCAAGACAACAACTAGCCTAATATCAACTGCCAATTTTGACACTGATTTAACCTATTAAGCACTTTGATGATTAACCAAAGACAGAAAAGAGCTCTGTCTACAACAGGCAGGTTTTACTGGACGTCTCAAACTGAGGACATAAACTGGAGAAGGGCCTGGCTCTTACCCCATATCTATCGGTATCTTGAACAACACTAAATAAGTAGGACACATTTCACATTTCACTTCACTTACATAACATATAGGCTACCATATTAACTTTATTATTGCATACTACGTATGCAGAAGTTGATGAGTCCTGTTCCTTTTGTAAACATTACAGAAACAATTTCACATTTTATCTTTTATTGTGACATATCAAAAATGTTTTGGGGTGATCTTGAGTCTTACTGTGTCAATGCTGCTATCTGTCTACTCATAAAGGTATGATTGAAAACCTGAACTTTGTTGTCATTTATGCAAAATGTTTTATTCAAAAACAAACATTTGCTAAATCACATTTTCTCATGGAACTAACTCTTTGCTTAAATCTCTCAGTGATGTGTTGCTTGTTGTTGCTGTTAATCAAACTAAGATCAACCACACAGTGAGGTAGCCTACCTGTGACGTCAACCTCCGGCAGGTAAAGTGGTTGTGAGCAGGTCAGGTGCCTCCGACCAGTTCGCAGGGCATGATGCCCTTGTCTTGGGGTCAAAGCTGAACTCCAACGCCGACAGATGTAAGCTCTTTTTAGTCCGCCGAGCACTGAGCACAGAATAAACTTCCCTCTTGTTGACATCCTTTTACAACGGGGTAGATGTAGCGTTGTGAGTGACTCAGTGAGTTGAACTGCTTCACTGGCGCAGGGCTCCCACACGAAGACAGCTTTGGACGGAATATTCTGACTCACTTATTCAACAAGAGAGAGCGCGTGGGCGTGTACGCCGGACCAAGATGTGTTTCTCATGAGCACGAATCCATAGAAGTTGTTGCTTCCGCATTTCCAGTCCTCCTGACCGAAACGTCACTGTGAATTTCTGCTCAGATGGATGGGCTCTTCTACTACACAGGCACAGCACATGCTCAACTCTCGGTGATAACCGGATGTGTCGTCACGTTGTTTGGACCAAAGTAGTCAATCTGCAACATCGCTTCATAGCGCATCTCTGCTTAAATGCGGAAGAGGGGGTGTCGTCAAAACCATCAAATCCGTAACAGACGTTTCAAAAGATGAAAGAGATAGCTCAGAAAGCTGGACAGGGCGCCGCCTCTCACTTCTAGTCTGGAGCTCGCTGTTTTGGTAAGCAACCAACCGATCCAGAGCGAGAGACAGGTCTTTCCGTCAAAATAAAAGCACCATAAGCTAATAAAATGCGATGAAACTCATTAATTCATTAAACATATAATTTACAAGAAAGTCCCCGAGCCATGAAGTTAAGCTTTTGCTTTTATTGTATTCCAAGTTAATGTGTATTTTATACGTTTTATGTTGGTGAACACTTTTACTTTGGTGAATTTGGTGATTTCCTAGTCTGAAGAGCCTGTTTTTTTTTTTTTAAAGAAACTTTATTAAGTCATCATGGTGCAATACAATTCAATACACCAACAGAACATCGCCAGGGGGTTTCAATACAGACAATACAATGCAGAGACAAGCTTTCGTACAAAAACATTGTAAAGTGTACATAAATTCAAAGTTTTTCTCTGAAGAGCCTGGTGACGAGGCACTTCTGCAGACAGACAGGCACGGCAGTCTTTCCTTGTGGCCACTTGCGGCATTGCAGCAAGAAAGTCCCCTGTGGCTCTGCACTCTCTGTGGCTGTGACAGCGGACATGTCGGGCTGCAGGTTGATGAGGGCGATCAGAGTGAGTGAGTTCGGGGCTCCGTCAGTCCTCAGACTCTGCTCAGATGTGCCTGTTCCACAGCCGGGACCCAGACAGGTGAGACACTTCCAGAACAGCTCAAACACACAGACCTCCTCCCACCTTTACACTGGTGTCCATTGCAAAACAATGACGGCGTAGCTATTAAATAGAGTATCTTTGCTATAATATAGCCTATGTAAATACCTGTGTTGTGTAGTGGAAGCTTCCAATGTCGAAGCGAGTTCGTAACAAAACGGAACATTTCATTGTCCAATATTGCTGCAGTTTCACAAAGAAGCAGACTTTAGACCTGGGGCGGTGCGTGGCGCAGTGGTTGGGGCGGCCGCCCCATGTGGAGGCTGCGGTCCTCAACGCAGGCGTCCCCGGTTCGAATCCCGCGTCGGGCAGACATTTCCTGCATGTCATTCCCCGTCTCTCTGCCTCCCCCTTTCCTGTCTATCTCGCTGTGCTATCGAATAGAGGCAGAAACGCCAGAAAAATATGCTTAAAAAAAGTTTTGGCAACATTAAGCTAGCAGAAGGCAACTCAACAGATTGCTCTTCTACATAAAAGCACCTGCTGTTTCAAATGACTATCAAGTTACTATAAATAAGTTAACAGATCGTATTCATCATAAATAATGCAAAAACGAGTATTTAAACATTGCTTTTCAGTTTTAAAACCAAGTAAATCACATTGTTTAATTATTTAACTTTTCAACATTTTTTTTACTTTTTCATCTGACCTTCATTTATATTCAACTAGGCATACTTGGCAATCTTAATTTACCCTTCTGTCGAACATCTGGGCATCAATTTAATATCACATTTAGAGGTCCAAAACTCAGGTCAACATCATCTTTCACATCCTTTAGAAAGTTACTGAAAAAACACCTTATGTCATAACCTTCAGTGTTATTTTCCTTGTGTTAATTATGCATCCATCTTTCTTTCTTTTGTTGTTTATGTTTTATAGTTGTTCTATGTTGCACTGCACATTATATTGTTTATCTTGAGTTTTTCTATGTTGTACTTCTTATTATTTATCTTGAGTTTCATGTAATTCTTAGATGATGGGAGTGGAAATTCATACAAGCCCTCCAGGCTTCATTCCCTCCTAATCAAATCAAATCAAATTTCAACCTTAGCTTCAAAAGCAACAATTAATAATAATTCACAACAAGTGGCAAGAGTGCTGCTAATTTATAGTCTATGCCAGTAGAATAATGTGCACTTTTATGTGGCACATATTACCATAGTTAAGATGAGAAAGTGCCATTGTTTCTGAGACTGCACGGTACATTTTTATCTGACATAAACAACCGTGGTCCCTCTGCCCTCCATCTAGAGAGGGTAAAACGGAGACATTGAACCCCTGTCTCTCCCTCCGAACGAGAGAGTTGGGTGTTTGCATCGCCCTTCGACCAAATCAATCACTTACTGCTTGTGAATCCCCCCACTCTCTCTACCCACTTCCTGTTAATCTTCAGTGCTACTATCAATAACATAAAGTCCCCCCCCCCCAAAAAAAATAAATAAATAAATAAATGTTTACTTGGAATTAGATTAGGGTGGTTTCACACAAATGATACTTATTTTATACGATTTTGGGTAAATTGGGATGTAACCTGAACCCTAACCCTAAAATTGATCACTTCTTCTAACTGTCTTGTCTGATTTTAACACTTCTATGATCTGTTTCTATTCTAGGTGTTGATCCGTGTCCATGCCTGTGGAGTGAACCCAGTGGAAACTTATATCCGTGCTGGGACATATGCCCGTAAACCCACTCTGCCCTACACACCGGGCAGTGATGTAGGAGGAGTAGTAGAAACAGTTGGAGAGGAAGTTGTTGCAGTAAAGGTCTGTGCAAAAGCATTGTGGGCAAAAAACTGAACCCATGTTTAGACAGAATTAACCAGGACATTTGAATAACCAAGAGTCGTTCAAAACCTAATGCATAAATGCCTATTTTCCTGGCGCAACTCAGGGGGGCACAGTGAGGCGAGCCCTGGCGCAGCTGGCGCAGTGGCATTTTCCTCCAGTGCAACAACGTGCGCAGCGGATTTGATAAATTGGCAGACTGCTGTGCGCAGAGATGGGAGTGGTCGCGCAGCAGGGGGAGGTGTCGACAGATTCACCTTGGCGCAGTGACAATTTGTTGCCGATAGACCACGCGGAGAGTGCGCCGAAAGCTCGCCAGCTCCAACCTGGTCTAATCTCAGCGCAAGGCGAAGCGCAGCCAGCGGACTGGTATTTTGACTGCCCAGCGTGCAGTGCGCACACGTCACCAAGACCTCACAGGCAGGTTTCCACAGTTCCAGGCACATTTAAATGCAATTAATAATAATAATAATAATCACAATAACCCCTAATGGAGCTATCTGAATCAGCACATACACGTATATCTATATAGATTGTCCCGTCACACTGATGACAGATCAAAGGCTGTCGGCATGCGTAATGGAAACTCAGCCTGACTGAATGAACACAGATGAAACCAGGGAGGGACTGGGACAAAAAAGCAGCCGTGGATGTCCCAAGAGCAGGTGTTGACACTACACACTGTGCTGCGATGATCAGCTATTTATTTATTTACTTATTGATTTATTAGGGGCCAGCGCTGCATCGTCACGCAGATCATCGCAACGGCACAGTGTGTAGTGTCAACACAGCAGTAATCCATCCTCATCTTTCATCTGTGTTAATTCAGTCAGCCTGAGTTTCCATTAAGCATGCCGACAGCCTTTGATCTGTCATCAGTGTGACGGGACAATCGATATAGATATACAGTACGTGTATGTGCTGATTCAAATAGGGGTTATTGTGATTATTAATTCCATTTAAATCTGCCTGGAACTGTGGAAACCTGCCTGTGAGGTCTTGGTGACTTGTGCGCACCTTGTCAACCGCCTCCCTCTTCCACGGTGAAATCAAACGTGCGCCTCTCGCGCGCGGCGGATTTAAAGGCGAGGAGAGGAGCTCATTTGATTGGTGAAGATCTGACTCGGCTGTGTCAAACCCACTCCACGCCTTCTCTCCTCCCTCTATGCCATTTGCGCCGGTGGGAGGGAAGTAGGCGGGATGCGCCCCGCTGCGCTTCGAAGGAAAATTGCAAACTGCTCCTGGACACGCCTCGTTGGCGAAGCGAACGCGAAGCGCAGGCCTGATCCGCTGCGCCTGCGCTAGTTTACGAAAGTAGAGCCCAACGTCTTAAGGGACCATGTGGCAGCAGACAAGATGTAAGTTGTTATCATTACAGCAAGTTTAGTTACCTATGCATCTAATTTTCATGTGTGTCAGGCAGGAGATCGTGTTTTCACCACAGCAACAGAGTCTGGAGGTTATGCAGAGTTTGCTGTAGCAAATGAAGACAGTGTCTACAAGCTGCCCGATGCTCTACATTTCACACAGGGAGCGGCCATTGGAATCCCTTACTTCACTGCCTACAGAGCTTTAGTTCACAAGTAAGACCTTGTCACTGGCATAAGCTGAACTCTTGACTAAAAAGTTCAAGTATCACCATTCTTCTGGATTTAATTTGTTTAAAATTAAATTACTGAACATAAGAATACAGGTGTCACTGGGCCAGAGTTTGGTACCTAACTGTACCTAACATAAATGGTTTATCTATATTTGTCAAGTTTTGCCAAATGAAAAAATACAAATGCAAGATAGTCTCCAAAATCTAATTTGAATTGTTGAAATTTGTAGGGTGGCATGGTGCTACACAAAAAAAGATTGCTAAAACACCGACAACCAGTCAGTCTAACGAGTCAAACAGCTGCCGTCACTAGTCACTGCCTGAAGAGTTTGAAACACACGTTTCTACAGCTATTGTTCCTTTGGCGACATTTAGAGGTGATGCTGGGAAACTGTTAATAATGTGAAAATAATTAGTCCTCAGAGTAATGTGCACATCAGAGACACATTTATGAACAATTAACCCATCCATGTGTTGCAATTAGATAGGTGGATATACTGTAAAAGCATGAGCAAAGTGGTGCAGAAAATATAGTCAGCTTTAGTTCTAATGGTTCTTGTAATTATCTAGAATTCCTCTAGGGGTTGACAGTAGTTACACAGCTCCTTTTTAATGAAATTGCAAAACATTTTGCCAAGGTACAACAGGTCCATGCCTATGTTCCCACAACCTTATGTTCCCACAGCCCTATGTTCCCACAGTTCTAAGATTTTTCTCAAAATTAGGCCCTATGTTCCCACTGGACTCTCTCTACCTATCTGGACTCTATCTATCTGGCCTGTCTAGCCTCTACCTGGTCTTTTTACTAAACTTAACCAACTATTTTCTTCATTGCCTAAACCCAACCAATGGTGGGACCAAAGGGCTGTGGGAACATAGGGCCTAATTTTCAGTGACAACAAAAGTTAGAAATGTGGGAACATAAGGCTGTGGGAACATAGGGCTGTGAGAACATAGGAATGACCCCGGTACAACATGTCGATTGGTAAGTGAAATAAAATTATATGAACAATTTTAACAAAGACTACTGCAAAATGTGAAAAACTGCAGGGGTCTAAATATATAGGGTGTAACTATGTATAGATAAATATGTATACTGTGACTGGGAAAATTTGAAATTATTTAAAGACCGATATTGATCTCTTAAGGGTATTGTTATAATGTCAGTTTAAATGACTAAAATGTGTTTGCTATTTTGTGTTTTACAGAGCCCACTCCAAGGCTGGAGAGACTGTTCTTATCCATGGAGCCAGTGGAGGAGTGAGTTGAGGGTTAGGGTTAGGTTTTTTTTTTCTTTATTATTGGTATTACTACTATATCATTTTTATTATTATAAGAATAAGAATTACACATACTTTATTAATGTCCAAAGGGAAATTCATTTGTCTAGTATTCATTGATTTATTTAGTACCGGTATTCATTTATGCCTAAAGGGTTAGGATACGTATTGGCTGGCTGGAAGGACCTAGGCACATGAAACGTGGTACATGGATAGAGAAGAGTTAAAGTTAGGGTTTATAGTTAAAGTTGAGAGAGACTTCCGAAATGGTCAGGGTTAAGTCTAGTGTGTGTGTGTGTGTGTGTGTGTGTGTTTGTGTGTGTGAGGTGGGTATGGCAGCATGTCAGCTGGCCCGTTCTCTAGGTCTCAGGGTGTTTGGCACAGCGGGGACCTCAGCAGGAATGAACCTCATTCTCAACAATGGCACTCACAATGTGTTTAATCACAGAGAAGAGGGCTACACTGATAAAATCATGGTATGTACACATATTTTTTACACCTTTTAAATGTTGAAACAATTGCAGCATAGGCGAGTCATCCCCTGATTTCATTCCCAACTCCCTGAGTCCACAGGTTGAAATTTCCTACTGCAAGATATTCAGTTGCCCAGATATTTAGGACTTTGTAGAAATGTGTCTTTTTTGTTTTTTTTCAGGAAGCCACAGACAACAAGGGCATAGATGTGATCGTAGAGATGCTGTCGAATGTCAACCTCAGCAAAGACCTCCAGATGTTGGCCTATGGAGGACGTGTTACGGTAGAGTCTGGGTTGATGATTCACTGAATCTGGTGAAGACACGCTGGCATCTGCGCGCGAGACCGGATCGTCGACTAGTCGCTGATGACATCATTCATATTTTTCCCATCATAACTAAAATCCCAGGAGGAGGGAAATGCTCTGCAACAATCTGTATTCACTGACTGACAGCTCACGCACAGAAATTAGTCCACAGTAGGCTACAGCAGCTTTATAAACAACAAACTGTAAATCAGTTTGTTTTTTTGTAACATATACAGGTGCAAAAGAAAATACTGTAGCTACTGTTCATTAAACAATTAGGGAGGAAAACGACACACAGGCCTCGTCACCATCACAGTCCTGCTCAGTCACAGTTTCACTCACAGTTTTTGTTTTTCCTGGTTGGTTGCTGCTGTTGTTGTTGTGCGCGACGTAAAGCTGTCGATATGAGCGTTTTTGAGTTTTTTTTTTTTTTTTAATTGCCGCGGAAGCGGCAGTTTCTCCTGCTCTCTCTCTCCGCGCCGGTCAAACATCGACCCGTCTGTAGGCTGCTCGGTTTTCCACACACACAGGTCTGTCTCTAGCGCTGTATGGATGGATGTGTGTCTTGTGTGCAGACGCAACTGACAAATATTTATAGACGGACAAGCAAACTTAATCATCATTTATTTTATTTTGAAAATTGACCGGATTCTCTCGCCTTTTCTGTGCCCGACTTCCTGTCTGGTACGCGCTCATTCTATCCAGCTTGACTGCGCTCGTATTTTTTTCATTCAGCGCACTCAGCTGTTGTTTCAAGCCGCTACTCCTGTAGCCTATGTTACATGATCAGCGACTAGTCAACGTCAAGCTCAAAACGTCATTGTGGAGCAGGGGACTAGTCTGTGCAACCCCTAGTGGAAACCCTGCTTTACATTGTTTTAACATTAAAAAAAGAAAAAAAAATTATCATTCTGAAGGTGTGGCGGCTTTTATTTTGCCGTGGCGGTGCGCCACGATCAATTACATGTAGCGGAAACCCTGCATGTGGGTATTCCTCTATCAGCATGTCTTAAAGAAGGGAGTCACCTGTTGAGTAACGCACATTTCCTTATATTGAAAGCCTTGTCGGAATGGTGGGACGTTCACATGTCGGAATAGCAGTATAACGGAATGGTGATATGTCGGAATGGTGGTATGCTGGAATGACAGCATGTAACCTGCTACCATTGGGTCGATGCAGCGTTTTTTTTTTTTCTTCACACTGGCAGGTTTGTGATTTTTCCTGAGTGTTTAATCTCGCACTGATCACACACGGCATGCGACTTACCAGTTGACACATCTCCAAAAATAAAATAAAAATACTTCTGCACTGCTGATTTATTTCCGACAGGGACGACAGTAGTTTACTTTTTCTTGGTGCTTGTGCTCGAGTAGAAACAGATGGGGAAAGCCAGGGAATTTTCAAAATCAAGGTGTGCCCAATAGGTCATAATATGTTTATTATATAGTGGCCAAGCATGTGAGGGTCGATGTGAGGGTCTAAGGGCAGAGGATGTTGTTATGATGCGATGTAAAGCCCTTTGAGAGCCCTCTGAGACAAACTGTTTGTAAAAATGGGCTATACAAATAAAATTTGCCTTGCATTGCCTAGCACAGATTGGCCACTATATCGGCACTCCCATATATAGTACTCATACCAGTAGTTGTGTCCCAGTGCAGTTCATTTCTCAACATGTCTGCACACCATCACTCTTACATCAGCTTTCCTCTTCTGTTGTAGGTCATTGGCTCCCGTGGCCCTATAGAGATCAACCCAAGGGACACCATGGCAAAAGAGAGCAGCATCATGGGAGTGGCTCTTTTCTTTGCCACACCGGTACAAAGCAACAACACCACATAAGCCATGTTTCACACACACACTTTGGATGAGGATAACATAAACAACAACATAACCAAGATAATTGAAAGTTGTTCTCTGCATAAGCCATATCCTTTCGTGAAATGCAGTATACAAATATGACTTGCAGAGGGGCAGTCAGAGCCAGGGTCAAATAGAGATGAGACGGTATAGACTTGAATTCTTAATTTGGATAGACCAGCTTACAAAATCTATGACAAACTACAAGGTGCAACAGATAATGACAGTTCAAAAATGTACATGAGGAGAGGAGAGGAGGCTACCTGAACCAGCCCTACCTTCCTCTCTGTCACAGAGGATGGTTTTAAGCCTGGACTTAAAGGATAATTTCCGTTTTTTACAATCTGGACCTTATTTCTAGCATAAAATACGATCATTTTACTCACCCAGACAACTTTGGTGTCATTTGGAGTTGTTTTGACGAAATTAGCCCCAGTGGAGCGGCGCGTATATCCGTATAATGCGAGAGCACGGGGCACGCAATGCAGCCTCTAAATAACACATTATCCGCCGCAAAACTCGTTCATTTCGCCAATATTTTGTTATGATACACTCGTGCTATTCCCCTCCGAGCCCGTGGTGGCATGTTATCAACATCCGGGGTCTCTAGGTTGACCTACTAACCTCTGATCTGGATGATGTCATCTCCGACCGCTGCCCGGCTCATTCTGATAATAATCATTCTGCTTTGGCATTCAGGTCCATTTTTAGCTCAACTAGCCGGAGCTTTAGTGAGTCCAGGTTGAGGAGAGGAAGCCTGTGGAAGCTGAACTTCATCCAGCTGCTCATTTTGTTCTGACAAGTCAGAAACACGCAGAAACGAACCATAGCATTAGCCGTAGCAAGTTAGCCGCGCCGGGCAGCGGTCGGAGATGACATCATCCAGATAAGAGGTTAGTAGTCAACCTACAGGCGCAGCATGTTGATGACATGCCACCACGGGCTCGGAGGGGAATAACACTAGTGTATCATAACAAAATATTGGCGAAATGAACGAGTTTTGCGGCGGATAATGTGTTATTTAGAGGCTGCATTGCGTGCCCCGTGTTCTTGCATTATACGGATACGCGCCGCTCCACTGGGGCTAATTTCGTCAAAACAACTCCAAATGACACCAAAGTTGTCTGGGTGAGTAAAATGATCTTATTTTATGCTAGAAATAAGGTCCAGGTTGTAAAAAACGGAAATTATCCTTTAAAGGCGGAGAGAGTGTCTGCCTCTCTGACCCATGGAGAGAGCTGGCTCCAAGGTTCCCCACAGTTACATTGGAGTCTAGGGTGATGCCATCCAGTGAAGCAATCTGATCAGAAAATATTTCCCTGACATATTTAGGTCCAAACACAATAAATAGTGAATAGCTACTACTAATCATCTAGTGTCTAATGATGGCTTGTATCAACATGCACCAGATGTCACAGGGAAAATTCAGAAAAATGGGAAGGAAAACAAGTTAAAATGGACCCCATGCACTTTATGACAAACGATCCTGAAACAATTACTCCAGTAACATATTTATTATGTCTTACTTTCCTCTGTCTCTCTCAGAAGGAGAAAAAGGAGTGTGCTGCATTGCTTTATGCAGGAATGGAAGCTGGTTGGCTGCGTCCAGTTGTCGGTTCCCAGTACCCACTTGACAAGGCCGCCCAGGCCCACCAGGATATTATTGAGTCCCCTGGGGCAGCTGGGAAGATGGTCTTAAATATGTGATGCTGCAGTCATATCACAAGCCAAAGGTCATGAAATGGGGAATGTTTTTAATTAAAGTATATCATCTACTTACTGCCATGTTCATGTTGTGGATCCTCAAGTCACCCTATCTTTTGGGAATGTTGTTTGTGTGGACAACAGCTTTATTATTTGCAATAAAAAATCACCAAAATTATGCAAAAGGCTGTAGGCCTATAATAACCAATAAATGATAAAATAAAATGTTTGACAGGCTCGTATAAAAACACTAAAAAACAAATAAGAATTTCTGTCACTCGAGACAGACAAAGCTTATCTATCTATCTATCTATCTATCTATCTATCTATCTAAAAAAAAAAAAAAAAAGACGCAAAGAAGAAAAGGTTATTTTCTGGGTAGTGAGTCAGACTTGACAGCTGTGCTTCTCAGGTGACAGCCAGAGCTTCTGAGCATGCTCCAAACATGGCCAGGTAACCCAAGCTAGACATACTCACATTGACAGTGCCTGCTACATCACTGTAGCAACCAGCAGCAGACAGTCCAATAGTTCATTCTTATGGATACCATGTCCTCGGTTGGGGTGGAAATTTGGTCTCTGATGAACAGGTAAACCGTTTGTAAAATGAAAATAACTATCCACTCTATCCACTACTCTACTGTGTGTATGTGCATGTGTGTAAAAAGGTTAAAGTTAAAAATAACCATGGAATTTCTGTGTATACATTATAATAGTTATTCAATGACAAAAACATTTTACAAAAAAATGTTATCTTTTTTGTGTATGCCCAGGGAAGGGGCTTTTTGTGATTTAAAATTTTGTTTAAAAAAAAATCATGTTTGCAATGATGTAAGAACAAACCCACAACAATATGTCAGAAGTCACAAAAAGTGACAAAATATGACTACAGATGTCAAGGACCTATGTAAAAAGAGTCGACTGTATCCCTTGCGGGAGTTGGTCTGGTATTTAGGAGCCTGTTCAATTTACCGTCCAGGTATACAGTTACAGTGCATGGAACAGACCTGCTTCAGTTTTTCACCATTTGTAATATTGCAGCTTTGTGTTCAACATTTTAATCATTCATCATTTTAATAAATTTTTTCTAATCAATCTACACTCAACACCCCTTAATGATGGCATAAACCCCAAATTAAACATTTTTTTGCAAATTAATTTAAAGCAACATTGCGGAGTTTCAGCTCAGTGCTTCCACCATCTGATTGAGAAGCGCTATCGTCTGTTACAAGTGTCATAAATACGTTGCGAAAGATTGATTATTATTAATAACATAATTTAGATGATTGTTATGGCCCAGTAATCAGTGTTGGGTAGTAACGCGTTATTAGTAACGCCGTTACGTAACGCCGTTACTTTTTTCAGTAACTAATAACGTAACGCGTTGTTTTTTTAAAATCAGTAACTCCGTTCCCGTTACCAAACGCTGCGTTACTCCGTTCCTTTTGGTGAGGTTTTACAGCGGCACACAACATTCCTATAACATTTCAGCGATCAATAAAGTTTCATTGAATTGAAAGAAAGACAGAGCACAGACCATAGAGGCACAGACACTAAGCACTAGTTGGTGGCCGCCCTCTAGCGTTCCACACGTAATCAAACACGCTACATGAAGAGGACTGGACAGGTCAGAGCGATTCTCTGGGCAGGGCATGACGGCGAGCTAAGGTAACTTTGCTAACGCAGCATCCGAGACCGAAGCTGTGTCTCAGTTCAGACTGCAGCCCCTGAACTGGGACACAGCTCGAGTCACAGCGCGCACACACCAGCACCCACTCCACCCGAACAGCAGCGGTTGGAGTCCGACAGACGGACTCGAATTATGACGCCTGAAACGGTAAACACAGCTGATCGCTCTGGGAAAACACAGCTGATCGATCGATAAAAAAAATACCGCTGGAGTGAATTTACTTCCGTCACTGAAAACAGTCTTAAACGTAACTCGAGATTTTTTTGCAGTTAGGTCAAGCTGCTGCTGACATCATGCAGCATGATGATGATGGTAAAATTGTACAGATAAAAACACGTGTTTCTTCATCAGCATCAGTAGGCTACAGAACTGAAATGAGGTTAGAGGGGAATTCAATCAACCTTTATTTAATGGGAGCATTGAAAAAAAAAACTTTTAAAGTAACGAAAAAGTTACTTTCTCAGTAACGCATTACTTTTTGGTTTAAGTAACTGAGTTACTAACTGAGTTACTTTTTTATGAAGTAACTAGTAACTGTAACTAGTTACTATTTTTCAGTAACTAGCACAACACTGCCAGTAATACTAAACTACATACACAATTTGAAGTGCAAAAGAAACCAAAAAATCCATTATCTCTGGCGGCTGCAGACATGCAAAGAAATTGACCAATCACAGCCATAGCTACGGTCTGAATGGGGATTTCTCCTTGGTCAAATTTGTACTCTCTCTCAATTCTAGCAACATTATGGGCTCTATTTTCCTAGACTAGGTGCAGGCGTGGCGGATCTGCCCTGCGCTTCGCCTTTGCCTCGCCAACGGGGCGTGTCCAGGAGCAGTTTGCAATTTTCCTAAAATGCACGGCGCATCCCGCTTTCTTCCCTCCCACCGGCACAAGTGGCATAGAGGGCGGGGAGAAGGCGTGGAGTGGGTTTAACACAGTCGAGTCAGATCTTCACCAATCAAATGAGCTCCTCTCCTCGCCTTTAAATCCGCCGCACGCGAGGCGCAAGTTTGATTTCACCGTGGAAGAGGGAGGCAGCAGTGAGACAGGAGGAAACTGATGTTCTGGTCCGGTCCAAGCTCGCAGTGTCCGAATATATGGTCGCGCGAACAGACCTCACGGGCGGGGCTGATGATGCAAAAGTAGTCTGGGAGGAGGTTAATGATGTTATCCAGGTTTGCTCTGACATATTGAGAGCTGTTGCCCAGTAAAAAAACACACACACACACACACACACCTCTTTTCCATTAAAGGTGTACAGAAATGGCCGTTTGTCCTGTTTGTCGCGCCGAGTTGTCACGAGCTGCAACACGAGTTTACCCGAGTAAGGAAAACGAATTTGATTGGTCGTTATCGAGTGGGCGGGATATTCAAAGCTTGGGGCGAGCCCAAGCTCCGTGTGTGTGTGTGCGTGTCTCAGACGTTTGAATGACGGATGACGGATCCAATATCAGTGGCTGGTGAATCGTGTACAGGCTGACGTATAATCCGTGCGCCTGCATTATCCAATGCGGAAAAAAAAATACACACTTTCATCCCGGATTTACTCAAAAATAGAATTTTGCACAAAGTTTGGCCTACATCGTCTGAAAGATGAGTTATCACATGAATTCTATGATCCAGAGTGGACTCAAATTCAATTTTCTTTTCTGTACACCTTTAATAAAGACACTCATATTTAGTAACCTACTATTTAAACCCGTGTGCACAGATCACAACATAAACAAACAGCTGTGCGTAAAGGAGGCATCACGGAGCGTCTCTTTTTCTTTTTTCTTTAGAATTTACCTGAGATGCCGCGGCTGATTGTGGTTTGCTGTGAGAGATGATAGTTTATTTGTTTTCAGTTTTATTTGTTATGGTCGCGTGACGATGCGGCCGCTCGCTAATAAATCAAGTAAATAAATAAATATAGCGGATCATCGCAACGGCACAGTGTGTAGTGTCAACACAGCAGCGACATGCAGTGAGTCATCCACCCTCACTGTCCTGCTCTTGGGACATCCACGGCTGCTTTTTTGTCCCAGTCCCTCCCTGGTTTCATCTGTGTTAATTCAGTCAGGCTGAGTTTCCATTACGCATGCCGACAGCCTTTGATCTGTCATCAGTGTGACGGGACAATCGATATAGATATACGTGTATGTGCTGATTCAGATAGTTACAATAAATAGGGGTTATTGTGATTATCAATTGCATTTAAATGTGCCTGGAACTGTGGAAACCTGCCTGTGAGGTCCTGGTGACATGTGCGCACTGCGCTCTGGGCAGTCAAATTACCACTGCTAGCTGCACTTCGCCTTGCGTTGAGAGTAGACCAGGTTGGAGCTGGCGACACCTCCCCCTGCTGCGCGACCACACCCATCTCGTTGCACAGCAGTCTGCCAATTTACCAAATCCACTGCGCACGTTGTTGCACTGGAGGAAAATACCGCTGCGCCCCCCTGAGTTGTGCCAGGAAAATAGAGCCCTAGCTATGTATGCACAAACTTTCTCCAGGTTGTCCCTAGCATGATTCACTCTGGCTTGAAGGTGTCTCTTCTCCATAAGTGGAGTTTTTCTTAGTCTGCAACCTTGCGGTCCATGCCTGTGCAGAGCTCTAGTGATCTTCTGTCTTCTTTGAGACAACAATTCCCAACTTAGCTAAATCATTCACTAGTGTCTTAACAGTTGTTCTGGGGTCTAGGTGAAGGGGAGTCATTTAGAGAAAAGGATATGTGAAGATGTTGAAAGAAGAATATGTGAAGATTTTAAAGGAAAACCTGAAGCAGTCAGCAGTAAAACTAGGTCTGGGTTGTTGCTTTGTCTTCCAACATGACAACAAACATTAACATAGATGGCTGAGATAGGATCAGTGACTTCCTCACAAACCGTCCACAAACTGTAAAAATAGGCCCAGTTTACTCAAGCACCGGCTCCCCACAGGGCTGCGTGCTGAGCCCCCTCCTCTCCTCTCCTCTCTCTTTATACACCCACGACCAGTGTTGGGTAGTAACACATTATTGTTACGCTGTTACTTTATTCAGTGGGTCTCTTTTTTATTGCCGACAAGAGATATTATAGTCCGCTCAGCCGCTTCTTATGAAAAACTTTTAACGGTAAAATCAGACATTAAAGTATTAGTAAATGATTTAATACGTCTTTCTTTCGTAAGTGACCATGGTATAAGCAAGATATTGCCCTTCGGGGTGTCAGATTATCAGTAATTAATGGACTCTTCATCAGACATTATCACTTACATAAGGGGGTCTGAATACTTTTCGTATGCACTGTGTGCACCGCATCACCTCAACATCCTTCCCTCAAATATTGACTGTACCTCAAAAATGTGATAACCATCTCCTTGGTCTTGGATAATTGAGAGGCAAGTAGTTTTATGTCACTATTCACTGGAGGTCATTGGGCCTTCAATCCACCAACAGAAATGTATCTTGCCTATTAAATTTTCATGAATGTTGATTTTAATCAAATGTGAATCTGCCAGCAAGTGTTTGATGTTGCTGCTTTCTGTCATCAGAGCCCTGCATGTGCCTGCTTCCCCATCATCCCCTACATCCTGTGTGGTTATTTCTGAGGATATCATCTGCCACAGACTGGCTCACATCGTAGGTAACAAACATTGTGTACTCAATAATAGAGAAGCAGTTTTCTGTTAACCAGTTTAAGTTCAGCATCCACATACACTGCATTAACATGACAAACTTTACATTATATGTCCCATGTCCTGTCACCTGTTTGTTACTCCAGACAAAAAGCTCTATCTCAATAGTCCAGCCAGCCTGAGGCCATCACATTGCCGGTAGAGTCAAGAGGCAGGGTGATGCCACAGCAATATAATCGGGATCTGATCATCACTGCCGTTATCTGCTTTATTGGTGAGATAATACACAATGTAATGAAAAAAATGTTCATTTGTAATTGGGTGTAATTTTATTAGAAATATCATGGAATCTGATAGTTTCTTCTCTGGATAACAAACACTAGTAAGAGTTGTTACAGTAAGCCTTCCTCAGAAACTGACACTCTACAATTCCCACAACTGCACAGTCTGGCATAAATAGTTGAAAGGATCCTCATAAGTTTGGGTTATTGAAGAGTCATACAGTTATACATAGGTCATTTCAGATTCCATGACAAAGGGAATGCAAAATTACATTTTGTATTTCAAATAGGCTACCCCACAAATCAGTATTTTTAAAAAAAAAACATGCTTTTGTGCTGCACAGCTGTGCCTCACTTTAAAAACAAACAAACAACGCTGTTGCCACCATAGTATAGTGACAATTGGCAGTTAAAAAAATAACAATTTCATCTCCAGATCATATGATCAGTGAGATAGCAGCAATACATTCATATACATGGACATAATGATAATTTCTGACAAGTTCTCAGCTGTTTTTTTTAAAATTATTATTATTATTTGTGTATATGTGGCGAGGTGAATGTGCGGCTGGAGGCCACCAGAACCTGACCCAAACAGCGCCACCTGGGGAGTTTCACCCCAGGAAATATCTTATGAAATTCTGAATAAGACCTCAATACTTTCACAGACAACACAAGTTTGTATACTAAGACAAGACAGAGACGTGGTTTCCAAATAAAGCCAAATTTATTTATGTCAATTGAATTAATTAATAACGGGAGATATCTGTAAGGAAGGGGATTAGTGGCACAAAAAAGGTGAATCAAATTATGAAAGTATAACAAATTTTATTAACAGGAGATTCTTTTATAAAAACACTAAAATGACTATTTTGGTGACACTTATTCTGAAATTAACAAAAAGGAGTGGACAGAAGCCAACTACAGGGAGGCAGCCTACCTAAGGATGTGTTCCAGAGGTGCAACAACTTACCCACCACGCGTGCTCACGGCAAATCACTGCAAATGGTGCACACTGCAACTGTGTCCCGGTGCGCTTTAACACTACAAACGGTGAAGGGAACCACTCTATCGTGACTAGCCTCCGCTAGCCGACTAATGCCACTAAAAGAAATAAAGCAAAACAAACATTAACACAAGCAACAAAAACACCAGTTGGTCCAGACTAACAAGAATCAACAATGAAGGCAACACTAAAAGCAAGGCAAAACAGCAGCTGACAATGACCTATAAATTCAAGAAAGGTCAGTTAATAATTTTAATAAAACCAAACATGCATTTCAATTCATCTGCTTGCAGGTCAAAATCACATAGCCTACCTTAATAAAAAGGTGCACCGGCTAACCCAGGTACCAGCTAATGAGTACCCACATTGGAGAACTATAGAAAGGACAGAATTTCATTTGTTAGTACCACTCCACATCAGATCAGGCATCAACAGTTCACAACATACCTTCATTCATTCATTAGTAGATGCAGACACCAGTAGGGCTGCCCCCAAATAGTCGACCAAGCACTGGTCGACCAAAAAATCATTAGCCGACCAAAATGTCATTGGTTGATTGGTCGCAGGAAAAAAAAACAAACATTTAGAGCCGTGTCTTGTCAAAATTAAGCCAACATCAATGACTGAACTGTATAGGAAAGGTTATGGGGCTTTTATTTTGAAGGGCCAGATACAGGAAGTCGTGACGTGACACTTTTTTTTTTTTTTTACACTGCACGGCAGTCTCTCTCGTATCACCGCTGTCACCATTAGCGGTGCTGTCTGAGCCCCGGTCCCGTCCCACAGCGCTCACCGGCGGTCAGTCTCAGTGTCACGGAGCGGATCCATGATAGTACCCGCTGCAGTCAGAGACCCGCACCCATAGACATGTCTATGCCCGCACCGCTCCACGCCGCGGACCCCCACCCCCGCACCCCCGTCACACAGCCTGAGCTCAGTAACTTTTTACCCTCCTCATCTACTGTGTTTATTGGTGATAAACGGGCATTCTGCCGGTAATAACGGTGAAACCCGACCGGCTTGTTGTTGAATCTCGGACCCAACACGGCCGGAGTCACGAGCATTAATTAATTAATTCTCAACCTGACCGCGGGCAAAAAAAAAAAAAATATATATATATATTTTTTTTTTATTTTATTTTTTTTTTTTCCTCAAGGTGGGGGGTCGATTAGTCGACTAATCGCCATAAGTGACGACTACTGGTCGACCAACAAAATCTTTGGTCGGGGGCAGCCCTAGACACCAGTAAGACCAGGGGAGAGAGGGAGAGGAGAGCTGTGGCAAACAATTGCAACCTGGTCACTACATATAATTGATTTAAAGTAACGTTTAAACTAGTGGCTCTATTTTCTACCTCAGAGTCAGAGGAAGCCCACACAGCAGCCAGAGAGAGAGACAAAGAGACAGCCAAGAGGTCACAGGTGACTTAAATGCCCTCAGTCTAATCAGGAGGCAGTAGAAAGGGGTTGGCCTGAACACAAGGGTGTGTTCAAGAACTAACAACTGCAACTCTGGTTTCCCCATCACATATACAAACCTCAAATTAATTAATTACTAATTAAAACCATACTGTAGATTATTATAGTTTATTTAGTTTGTTATGTTGTCCATACTGCTGTTGACAGCTAGTAAGAACTATGTCATATGGAACCACCCATAGCCTTCAGGTTATGTGTAGATATTTGTAGATAGTTAAAGCTGTAGTGTGTAACTTCTTCCAGTAATGGATTGGGTGTAATGGGCATATAACAGACATATAAAGGTTATGCACTACAGCTTTATTATGATACATCATTTTGGATGATGGTCTCAAATTCCCAGATATTTGAATACCGCAAGATAGTTTTCAATTGTTTGTGTTCATCTAATGTGAAACCACTACTTAAAACACTTCTTGTCCTGCTCTGCTTCAGGTGGTGTTGGTTTTACCATGCTGGGAGTCCTAATTTACAGCCGAGTGTCCCACAGGAGGAAACTACAAGAGAGCAAAGTACAGCAAGACAAAGAAGACAGAAGCACCACAGTAATTAACCACTATGTCAGCCAACTAGAGGAGAATGAGAAAAAGATGGATTTTTTCATGCAAACTGGTAGCAGTCAGCCATTGGACAAGAAAGCGATGATGTTGGACACAAGGCCAGAAAATCAAGATAGCTGCCTTTGGTCAAGAGCAGATGAGAATGGAGCATATCTTAGGTGCTGGAACTGTGGCACTAAAGGAGGCAGAGGGGAAGGCCTTAATCCAATGAGATGGAACAACCGGATAAACAAAGAAATTGATTTAGAGGAGGAAAGAGAGATGAGGAGGATGAGGTTGATGACAGATGAAGAGAGGATAAATCCTGGGACTCAGAAGAGAACACTGAGCAGACACATGCTTCTTCCTCTTGGCAACAGCTATTCTGCCTCTCATCCACAGAAAGAAACCTTCAATTGGACATCAGAGACCATATCAGGTTATAAGACAGACAGAGATATGGACATTGGCAGGAATGGTATGGAAGGTAAAAGAAACAGACATGAGACTTTAGACTACAATAGCTGCCTTAAGACCCACAACCAACCAGAGCAGACAATGAGATCCACAATTCACATCAACAAGAGAGATTCTGCTCTATTTGATAGTTTACCTCCACAACACAGACTGGTTGACAAGGGTAGGAGAAAAGAATCAAGAGTTGCAAATTTTGATTTGGAGCATTTGAGAACCCTCGAGCGAGGAAATATCCACAGTGAGGAGGAAGCAAGGCTGTACAGCGAAAAGGAGATGGGTAGAAAAAAGAGACACAGAGTCAGACCCCAATCCAGTCGGCTATTGAGAGTTAAACTAAACTTGAGCCCTCTCCAAAAGAGCAAAGTCCATCCTAAAAAGAAACATGAGCAGGGCCACTTGGACAAAAGGAACTCAAAAAAAAGTAAGGAGAATGGAAAAGAAAGAGGAGACAAGGAAAGAAAAACTAATTTGGGCAAGAAAACAATATCTAGTAGTGGTAAAATAAAGGAATCCACCAAAAGTAGACACTCGTGTGAGGAAGACAAGCAGGAAAAGCACAGTGAAGAAGGAAAAATGATCTTAATGCAGAAAAAAACTACTTCAAAAAGTGATCAAGGTGTCCAGATAAATATGGCGTCTGACCAGGATGAGACTAGGGACCCCAAAAATTGCCAGCCTTGTAATACCACCAGTACTGCTGACCATTTAGTCTCTGCCCTCACCTTGGGTGAGGGAGAAAATGTACAGAGAAGGAACATTGGGCATCAGGATGCTGGATTGGTTCCAGGAAATTGTCATCTTAACTCCCAGCAGCCCGTGTCTCCCTTTGCTGTACAGAAGAATACCAACTTGTCTGTGCTTGGCTCAGCTGGCTTGCAACTGACTGGCAGCAGCCTCTCTCTTCAAGGGGGGAGTATTCTACACAGCATCAATGCTCCAGTATCTAATGCACTGTTATCCAATGGAACAGTTAATTCCATTGCCTCAAACATAGTGAGCATTGATCCCAACTTGATCCCAACAAGTATAAGACACTCTGGACTCCTGAACCATCTTTCAGCCCAAGGACCAGGCCTTCAAACTGGGGAAGGACTCCATCAGCTTCCCGGAGAATCTCAATTACTCCAGATAAAGGAGAGTGTCCGTGGCCAGGCTCAGGAATCAAATACAGATGAATTGTGTGGGGTAACCTCTCAGGCAGTGAGATCATTAACCACAGTAGAAAATCTGTCAAACAATAACAGTCAGACAGAGACTGGATGTATGCCTGTTGTTTCAAAAATCAATATATTAACTGAGAGCGTGGCTCTTCCTGATAGACCAGTGGTGGGGTTGTGTGAAGACAGCATGCAGACAACAAATGTATCTGTACCAGGTGTCTCAGTGCCTAGTACATTTATACAGAGTGGATTATCTGGAGGCAGTGTTTCTGCAGCTGCTGCAGCTACTGCATTACTGCAGCAGGAGTACATGCCAGAGGAAGGAGGGTCCTCTCAGAGAAGAAAGCTAAGGCTGGTGCTTCCAGAGAAGACATCATGCCAACTGCCCACAGCACTGGAAAGGAAAATACGCTAGCAAATTACACCAAGGTATACAGTGGGTACTAGTTTCATTTGGACGTTTCCCTCACGGAAAGCGTGATTCACGCGTTGCGTGAAATTGTAGGTCACAATAACAACAGGCGAAGGAATAAAACACTTTCACGCCCCCAAGTTTCCCCTACTATTATTCCCCTTACTAATCGTTACAGCCCTCTCGATGATCAGGAGTTTCCTGAATTGCCCCCACCGCAGGGTCCTCCACGACCGCAGCTCCACGCTACATCCCCATCGCCTCCCAGTCGGCAGCGTTCATCACAGCCGCAGAGACTCCCCCGGCGGCAGTCTCGACATCACCCTGCACAAGTTAACCACCGCCGGGTGGGGCGAAACGTAGCTGCAGGTGCCCATCCAGTACGAGCTGAGATAGCGGCGAACCGTGTCTGTCCCACCACTCTCCTAGTCGGATCCTCCATGGTTCGCCATGTCCGAGTTAACAGGTGCTTCACCTCATGTCATCCAGGTGCCTGCACAACTCAATTAGATGACGCCATCTCTCAGCTGTTAGAGAAACACCCCCCGGCCCGTACTGTTGTGGCCCATTTGGGAGGAATTAACGACGCCAAACTGCAACAATCCGTAAAGCTCAGGGATGATTGCAGGCGCCTCATTGATAACACTCTTCAATCAAATAAGCAATGCATCATCTCCGGGCCCCTCCCCCCTCCTTCTTGCGGTGACGTAAAGTTCAGCTGACTTAGGCAGCTTCATGTCTGGCTTAAAGGCTACTGCAATAGGGCTGGCATCCTGTATGTGGACAATTTCACGACTTTTCTTCACAGACCGGACCTTTTCAAGCAGGATCGCCTCCATTTAAACCACTCTGGATCCAATCTTCTGGCCCAGAACATACATCTCACACTGCTAGCTGTCCAGTCCACTACATTCACTGACTGACGGTCTTCGCGCCACACCCCCTCTGTAGCCTCTTCTTCGGTGGTCGCTGAATCAGTTTCCCCTTGCGCCTCCCACAGCCCCCCCTACAGGCCCTCAACATCGTTGCAACCAGTCTCACTCAACCCTGTTATCACTGTGTTTGAAAACGCTATTACACCCATTGTATCTGTCAGATCATCTAATACTCATAGTGGCAGGGGCGTAGATTAACTCATTGGCTGCCAGCCATTTTCAGAGCAGAGAGCCCCATACTGCCAGCCATTTTAGAGCATTTTGAACGATCTTATAAGACCCACAGAATATTGTGTTCTATGACTATATAAACACCGAAACTACCAAGAGAAAAGTAGACTCTCTTTGTTCAATAGGAAAAAAAAGTTTGTTTCTACCTTTTTCCGTTCTTTTGTAAACAGCAGTAGAACATAGGCTGGTTTCGCCAAAAACAGCAGTTTTTGACCAAAACACTGAGAAAACGAGCTTTTTGTGGAAAGAAACATGTCAAGCAGAACAGTGACTTTGACGTTGATATTTTTTGCTTTAGTGACACCTCACACATCTGAACAGTGTTTTCCTTCTATAAAACAACAAAAACAACACTGAGAAAGGACTTTTGATGGCAAAATAATAATTTATTTACAAATATCAGTAAAAATGCATTAACTTTTTTGTACGTTTGTAGCTGTCACATGACCTCTGCCCCATGGTCGACCACTGCTCGATCCACCACCTGTAAATTATAGAAATATATAGAATTACCATAAAAATACATCTCTTAGATGTAGTCAAGTGTGATGTGGAGTTTTTTTTTTTTTAACCTTTCCGATCAAAGCGATCCGCCCTTCTCTAAGCAGTAAAAGTTAGCTCGCTAGCAAGTTAGTTTATTTTATTATTTTTACCATTGATGTATTATATTATTACCTTCATGTCTTTCTGGAGCGTGGGGACGGGTCTCTGCTGCTCCTGGTTGATCCGGACGGAATCGCTCGGGTCACGTCCACCGAGCCGTCAGTTGAGCTGGGCTCTCGTCTGTGGTGACGCACCGTCAGCTGCTGATTCTCACCACTCGGCCCGGCTTGATCGCCGGTGTCCAGCGTCGGTGTCGGTCGTCGGTGTCTTTTTCAATGATCTCCGTCATTTTCTCACGATCGCGACCCTCTTCCTCTCCGAACTACCGCGACACACACGGTACATAATGTGCCGACGTGCGGAACACATAGGCTCCGTGCATAAGTTTCTTTAGCATATCTCTTGTCATCTCGCTTCTTCTTCTCATACCGTAATACATGCTGATCTCTCATCCAAAGAGGGCACTGCTGCCCCCTACAGGCCGCTACACATCTTTACACTAGTTTACAAGCCTGATATTGATGGACAAGCTCCGCCAGACCGTCCTCCAGCCCTTCCCGTTGAAAAACGCAATTGACGTCTATCGACGTCAATGGCAGTGAACGGTTGTAATTAGATTGACGTCTATAGACGTCAATGGCAGCCAATGAGTTAAGGATGCACATTTTGAATTTTTTTTCTGACCGATAACCGACGCTCGTTAACCGATTATTAACCGTTAACCGATAAGATTAAGAATCTTGATGCGCACGGCAAAAAAAAAAAAAAAAAAAGTTTTTTGGTTTCAATTTTTTTTTTTTTTTTTTTTTTTGCCGTTAAATACACACGTGCGCCGCGACAGCTGATCAGTGCGCTCTGTCTCAGCTGATCGCGCTCTGGAGGTTAGATCGTCCAATGTAGAACTGTTTTCATACAAAGTGCAGCCAAACACCAGGCTGAAGGAACAGCAGAGCTCCTCTGACAGCTCCTCTGTGGAGCTGCAGGAGAGCTGCAGGTGAACAGGCTGGAGAGCAGCGACGTCCTCTTTTTTTTTTTTTTTTTTTTTTTTCTCAGCGCCGTTGTTACAGGTGATTCACATCTATGTTCGTGTAGGTTACATTTATTGTCTGACCTTCCTTCATGGGGGCTGCTGCACTGTCAGTCCTCCTGTGTAACTTTTTGCTGCGAAATATGACTGAAGGCACGTGAACTCTGCACGTGTCGACACGCCCCCATGAGTTGACGACATAAGGAGCTAATAAAATAAATAAATAACCGATAGTATTAATCGGTCAAAGTTCATTTTATCGGTTAACGGTTAAACGGTTAATCATGTGCATCCCTAGCGTAGATAGAAATAATCTTATACTTTTAACCAAACCTCATGCCTTAAAATTCTACAAAAGTTTTAGACCACACTCTGATCTAACAGCTGTGCCTGTAACTATAGAGTCTCAGGCTGACTTCATCAAACAAAAAGGTTTAGGCGTCATACACATGAATGTTCGTAGTCTGGTACCAAAACTGGATTACAACAATGTCTGGGCAAAACAAACAAATGCTAATGTCTTTGTATTTTCAGAAACGTGGCTGTCTCATATTGTTGATGATAAGGATATTGCAATTGATGGTTATAATGTTTTTAGGGCTGACAGGCAGGGTCCCACAAAAGGAGGTGGGATTTCTATTTATGTAAAAAAGTCTTTATGTGTCTCTGTTGTCAAATCTATATCTAGGCCGCATTGTTTTGAATACTTATCACTGAATGTCTGTCTGGGAAATGCAGCAAATAGTGAAAAAATAATTCTTATCGGGGCCTACCGTCCGCCTTCTGCAAAGTCTGGTGCCATTGAAAACATATTTAAGTTATTATCCAATCATGAAAAGTCTGAAATGTTGTTATTAGGTGATCTGAATCTAAATTTCTTAACAGATGTGTCCAGTGGTCTAAAAAAATCTTTGTAATGAATTAAATCTGGTGCAGTTAATTACTGCCCCAACAAGGCCTGACACTAATAATCCTGGACATGGTTCTCTACTGGACCTCATCTTATCCAATAGACCTCATAAAATAAAATCCAGTGGTGTTCTCCCACTGGATTTCAGTGACCACTGTCCCATTGCCTGCATTAGGGATACTAGACAGCAGAAATCTCAAACTCGTATCGTTGTCAAAAGAAACTTTAGAAATTTTGTGGATCATGCCTTTTTGTACGACTTGTATAATAGTGATATCTCATACTCTGTTTCTATCTCTGATCCACATATTGCGTTAAATCACTTTATTGAAACCTTTAATTCTGTTGCTGATAAGCATGCTCCCTTCAAGCAACTTAGAATAAAAGATAGGAGTAATCCCTGGTTCACTCCGGAAATGGCAGAAAAACTTAGAGCTAGGGATATTTCATGGAGCAAAGCACGTGCCTCTGGTTCACAATCTGACTGGCAGAATTTTCCTTGTCTGCGTAATCATTGTCTTGCCATGATTCGCAAGGCAAAATCATCTTATTACCTGTCCTCCCTTTCTGAATGTAGAGGAAATCCAGCTAAATTTTGGAGAACTGTTAAGACATTATCTCACTGCAACACTTCAACACTGCCAAACTATGTGACCAGGGCCTCTACAAAAATTCCTGATAAACAAAAACAGTGTGATGCCTTCAATTAACATTTTATTGCTGTGGGTAACCTTTTTGCTGAGTCAAGTTCATTACCTTCTGACCCAGCTTGTGATAGTCCTGCTATTGGATGTAGATCTGGGCCCTGTAGGTTCTCGTTTAGACTTTTCTCTGATCTGGAAGTATTTGATGCTCTGTGTAAGATAGATCCAAAGAAATCTACTGGAGCCGATCAGTTGGACCCACAACTCTTAAAATTGGCTGCTCCTATTATTACTGTTACGCTGACGCACATTTTTAATTTGACTGTGATCACTGAGAGTATTCCAACTGTATGGAAGACTGCCTTGGTATCTCCTTTACACAAAGGTGGTCCTGCAGATGATTTAAATAATTATCGGCCAATTTCTAAACTGCCTTGCCTGGCTAAAGTATTAGAGCGACTAGTTAATAATCAATTAAAAATATTTTTGTCTACTTTTAACATTTTAAATCCCTTTCAGTCTGGTTATAGATCTGCTCACAGTACTCTCTCAGCAACAGTCAAAGTTACTAACGACATTGTCAAGGCTTTAGATAACAAGCTGGTCTGTGCTACTCTTTTTATTGACCTTTCAAAGGCCTTTGACACAGTAGACCACTCGTTGCTTTTAAATCGCCTGGAAACTATTGGTTTTGATAAAAAAAACTGGTAATTGGTTTAATAATTATTTAAATGACAGATTTCAGGCAGTATTGGCTGATGGCTATCAATCAGATTTTGTGCGTGTAACTAAAGGGGTTCCTCAAGGATCCATTTTAGGCCCTATCTTATTCACCCTTTATATCAACAATTTAGGCATCGGCATGGCTAATAGTTCTATTCACCTGTATGCTGACGACACAATTCTTTATTCTGTTGCTCCAACTGCTGACTTAGCTCTTAAAGGACTACAGTCTGATTTAGTACTATAGAGCAAGCTCTAATTAATCTTAAATTAACACTTAACCCAAAAAAGACAAAATACATGATATTCACAAGATTGCACTCTTCCTTGCCGTTACATGGTGGTATCTCAACAGCTGACGGGACTCAAATTGAGAGAGTGTCAAGTTACAAATATCTGGGCATTTGGTTGGATGACAAACTGTCTTTTAAAACTCATATCTCTGATCTTACCAAAAAACTTAAGGGAAAATTATCATTCTTGTAGCGTAATAGATCTTGTCTGTCAATGGAATGTAGAAAAGAACTTGTTCAGGCCATTTTCTTATCTGCACTTGATTATGGTGATGTCATTTACATGCATGCTGCTCTCTCTACATTGAAACCCCTGGATGCACTTTATCACTCCTCTCTTCGTTTTATTAATGGAGATGTGTTCCGAACCCATCACTGTGTTCTTTATAATAAGGTTGGCTGGCCATCCTTAAGTGTAAGGAGGGAACAACATTGCATGGTTTTTATTTACAAAGCCTTACTTGAAATTTTACCTGTTTATCTTACTAGCTTAATCTCACTTAGAGTCTGTAACTTACACACTCGTTCACAGGACACCTTGGTTTTACAAATTCCAAGTATCAGGACAGAATTGGGGAAGACTGCCTTTCAGTTTTATGCACCCCAAAAGTGGAATAATCTACAAAACTGTCTGAAACTGGATCATCTTATTTCCTTAGATAGTTTTAAAAACTCATTATCGAATGTTTTTCAACCTGTATGTAATTGTGAATCATGACCTTGTATACTGTATAATTGTGTTTTTGTAATCAGGGCGTCATTGAAAAAGAGAGCTCGCTCTCAATTGACCTTCCCTGAATAAATAAAGGAGAAATGAAAAAAAAAATGAAATGAAAATAAACAATTCTTGTGATTCATTGAGCTAATCCGCCCCACAGGGGATGCACATTTTTGGGGGGGCGCTACCCACACGTTTAGCCCCGTTACTCATTCCATGAATGCACGATCTTTACAAGCTATACCTCGTTGTAAAGATGACTAATCAGGCTTTCCAACAATATACAATACATCACCAGTTGGTATTATTAAAAGGGCAGTTTATATTAATCATTCATTTATTATCATTCACGGCCACTAGGGGTGCGCTTTTGAGGTGGCCCAATATCCAGATTTGTTTGAAACATATTCACCAACACATCCACCAAATTTCATGCTTTTATCACAAAGTGAACAATTGGTGTAAAATATTGAGCTAATCCGCCCCACTATAAATAATTTTAAGGTAGGCTATGTTTTCAAGCACCCACTGAGCAAAGAGACGTCCAAACGACGTCTTTTCTAAGTCATTTTTGCACGTCTAATTTTGGTCCCCTGAAGGTGCAGACTGTTACTCCAGACGACGTCTTTTTCCGACGTCTAGTGAACGTCCAGTATTGACGTCCACAGGGCCGCCGTATAAGGGCCATTTGTTGTCCAAATGTGGTCATTATAGACGTCTTTTCTGCGTCAAAATTTAAACCGACATCTACTGAACGTCCACAGGACCGCCGCATGAGGGCTATTTGACGTCCAAATGTGGTCATTTCGACGTCAAATTTTAACTAATTTTAGACATTGTTTTTATACTGCTTCTAGGCTCTGTGCATAACTGTAGTCCCATTTCAGAAGGTGTCAGACTGTTCCAGTTCACTTTCCTATAGCTTCATTTGGTTTTCTCAGCAGCAGATTACCTGGAAACGCATGCAAAGGTGTAATGCATTTCCAGTTCAAACCTGCTGCTGAGCCAGATGAAGCTACAGGAAAGTTAACAGGAAACAGATCCTCCACCTCCTGTAAACATATGGGACTACAGTTATACACAGGTTTACCAATAAATCACAATTAAATCCCCATTCATTTATTTCCATCTTTATTTTCTTAATCACTGGCACAAACATGTCATTCTAATAAAGTTATTGGTATCTGTTGAAATCAATACTGCTGGTAAAATACTAATAAATACATAAAGTTACACAGCCCACCTTGCTTGGGTCTGTAGCACAACAAATATAACACAATAATAATAATGTTTTGAGGAGAATTACAAATCAGAACCAACTACTGCATACTTAACACAGAAAAGACATGTACAAAAGTGATACAAAACTGTGACAAGATTCTCCACAATGGATAATCAGTCCTGGGTGACTGCTGTGTATCCCTCTCCTCCAGCATGTGTCTTTATGAAGTCCTCTGTGGCTGTGTCATCAAAATGTATGGCTCCATCTGCACAAGAAGAAAAAGAAGACAAATAATTAGAAATATGCAAAGACAACCTGCAGCCCGTCATACACCAAGTCTACATATTTGTAAGCAAAAATATGTTGCCTGTGTCTCCACTACCAATACTGTATTCATACAAAACCATCTCAGCAAATGTTAAGATATGACATATGGGCTTACCTTGTATTGCTCTATAAACCTTTGTCTTCTCCCTTCATATTAGATGTCACCATCAGGGCATTAGTGAAGAGCCTATAGGGGAAAAAAACATTTATAAATAAATGTGAATGATACAGTGCTTTGCAAAAGTATTCATACACCTTGAACTTTTACTTTACACATTTTGTCATGTAACAACAGCTTTAATGTATTTTACACAACACACTGTGAAACAGAACCCAGGAAGAGTAGCTAGTGGCAGCTTGTGTGTATGACAGAGCCCAGGAGGAGCTAGCACTGTTAGCTGTCCTGGATGCTAGTGAGTGCAAGCAGTGGATGCTATCCGCTAGCCCGATGCTAATTTCCGCTAGCACGATGCTAACTTCCGCTAGCCCAATGCTAACTAGCGGTGGCGGCTAGCATCCGCAACTACCACTCACATCCCCGTTTACCACAACAGTCCTCATAGCTACTCATTACAGCAAATAGACCAGACACCGGGGCCGTGAAGGTGCACGCCGCAGCGCGTCTTGAACGACACAATCGGTTAAAATGGGCGCCGGAAAGAAACTGACACTATAAATGCATACAGTAAACATAAAATCAACTAAACCAAGCAAACTTACCTTCCACTTAGTGGAAACGATGTTGTTGTAACCAAAGCGTTATGTTGACCACAGCCTGCTTCTGCAGTAGAGAAGAAACGCGCCAGTTGCTTGGTGTATTTCCTCAGCCAACCAGAGTGCCGTTTGCTGGTGCCTCAGCCAATCAGAGTATGATCACATGCTGCCTCAGCCAATCAGAGTGCCTTTGACTAGTTTAAATAATAAAGGCTCTTATCAAAGACTGTTCAGAATTATATTTACTTCTCCCTACTCTTATGAACCATGATCGGGTGAAATTATTTTCTGAAGCCTATAATCTCCCACAAATTTCATTTCAAAATATATAAATTAAAATATATTAATTAATTAATTAATTAATTGAAATAAAATGAAATGAAATTGAAAAAAAAACAGTAGGAAAAACAAAGATGTAAAATAACAAAATATCACATGTACTCAAGAACAACAATGTCTTAAATGAGTTTAAATTGAACATAGAAAAGATGTCTACAATGTCCACATTTGGACGTCATCTGGAGTAACAGTCTGCACCTTCAGGGGACCAAAATTAGACATATAAAAATGACGTAGACAAGACGTTGTTTGGACGTCTCTTATAATGTTTAATCACAAACAATATATATTCGTATTTATTAATCATGTTGATAACAATATTGTTATTTGTCCACTACTACTATTACTAAAACTACTACAATCATTAATCATGTCAATTTCCTGCACCTGTCCTCGACGTCCAAAAAAAGTGACCAAGCCTGACGTCCAAATGTTTAACTGCATATTGACGTCCAAGAGGGGTCATGATTAGACGTCCAAATATTGGACCTAGTTTGGACGTCGTTTAGGCGTCCAGAATTGGTCTTGGACCGACGGACGCAATATAGACATGATCTGCACGTCCATCAGACGTCTAATGTTTGGTGGGCAGCTTTAGAGAGACAGGAAATGGGGAGACAGAGAGGGGGAGTGACATGCAGCAAAGGGCCACTAGTGGAATCGAACCGGGACCACTGCGATGAAGACTGTAGCCAGCAGATGGTACGTCTGCTCTACCCACCGAGCTATACAACGCTCCTAATATATCATTTTAATAAAAAACAAAAATAAACAATTTACCCAAAATGCACTTGACTTCCTGCCAGCAGCCTTACTACTGGGCACAAACTACAAGTAGCTTGTTGTGACAGCTAGCATGCAAATATGCAAAACTGTAGAACTGGTTAAAAACAGGCAAACTGTCATTTGCTCTTTGCATGGTGGAGAATTTGTTGCAATTTGATTCAAATGACTGGTGTTTTAAGTTTCTTTAACAATAACAACCGCTGCTATGACCTGTAGCCTGTAGGCTGATTCATTATTGGCTCACTTCTCATATTATTATTCTCCCCATGTTATCGAATGTGAGAGCTCAATATAGGCCTATTATTGCACATGTTATTATATTCTTTTTATTTCAATAAACTTATGCCATAAATGAAGCTATAAATAGACGCTGCCTTTCATTGGGGGTGCGGTCAGGAATTAGAACGACGTGCACAGCCAAGAAGGTCTGGGGAACTGCTGCTGTGATCACCTCATTTGGTCACACACACACACGCAATTAAGCCCATTCTCCATTAAAGAGCTAACATGGCGGAGCCCTCACAGGATTCCACATAAAATCTTATGAAATTATGAAACAAGAGGTTTGTTTAGATTTCAGTCTCATGGTATTACAATCCTCGTCTGCAGAGGAACAGTGTCCTTCTAGCTGAGTGAAGAGACCTGAAGCAGCAGCAGCCATGATCAGAGCTGGTCTGATCTATGCTGAGGAAACACTGGACTTGACATCCCACAATTCCCTAAACATCATGAAGAACAAGTATATTGAATGTATAGTTTAAAAAAAATCACCATTATCATGTTGTTTCACTAAGAACACCTCTCATTATGGAAGGCGCTAAAAACTATTTTCTCTGTGTAGCCTATAGAAATGTCATGTCAGGAATCAATACAGTAGCCTATACTTAGAATAAAGAACAGAACCTCCTGTTTCTGCTCAGCTCTTTATTATTTTAATGACTCATCTTGCTATTCTTGTACATTTTGTTCATGTTATCTTTCAACCCTGAATGTGTTGTTTATGTGGCTACACAGGATTTATCATAGGCTACATAGCCTAAATAAAGTTTGTCAAATGAAAGCCTGTAGGTCGAAGTGCAGTCAGTTATTGACACTTCTCAGCAGTCATCACTCAGCTGAGGCTACTGTTAAAAACACCTGTAGCTGGTACAGGATTTACACTGGCAGGTCTATGACCACAACCTGAAGGACAATATCAACACCTGTAGTCTATCATGCAGGATCTACACCAGCAGCAACAATATCAACATGAACCTGCAGCGTGGAACTGAATACTACACACACAGAGAGACTGACATGCTCTGCAGCAGTAAACCTAGAACAAATACTAATATGTCAGTTGTATCATATGATGGTAGGAGCTGGATTTCCTCCCACACTCTAAAACACCAGCAGGTGTCAATGTGAGTGTGTGGGAGTTGTGTCCAGTCCAGGATGTACAGGAGGCTACTCCACCCTCACCCTGTCAGCTGGGACGGGACAGATCAGCTACCACCCATCCTGCTGCATTCACTCAGTGACACAAGATTCAAATGTTTCCACAACCAACCAGAGTCAACCACACAGTCACAGCTCGGAGACAAGAAGACGCTCCATGACGAGCATGAATGAGACAGAGCCTACCTCGTGTCTTCTCTCTGGTCTTCTTCCATGAAAACTCGCCCAGTGCATCATAAAGTCCTGGTCTCAGTCCGGTCCAGTGCCGATGAAGAGCCCCGGTGTCGGTTGTCTCTCGTTTGTTTTATTAACAAATCTTGCGATGTATGAAAACAAAGTGCTCAGTTAGCTAAACATGGAGCTAGCCGCCCTGCTCAGGTGTAGATGAGGGTGTCAGTGCCCGATCTGTACCCGGAACACGATCCGTTCCAGGACGCTTCTGCGCATGCGCACGCACATGCGCACTTCCCCCTTCTTTTAGTTTACGGCAGACACCGCGGATATGCATGAAAACAGAGACGTTCTATGAGGAAAAACACAATAGGCTAGTGACAAACTGTCAAAAAGGGCTTTAGTTTTTGAGATACCCCTACCGGAGGTAGAACAAAATCTAACAATGTTTTTCCTCATCTCCAAGGTCTCCCATATATGAAATGGATTCTTAGGTTAAAATATTTTACTGCAAACATTGTTAAATTGATACATATTGTCATACACCCCAAACTTAAAAAAGAACAAAAATACAGCCTGGCCGTATGGGAGTTAAGACACATAAACTCATGTAGATTAATAACACAAGATCTGACAGCTTTGAAACTTGACATAATGGTGGCCAGGAAGTTCCTTTACCTATTAGAAAAAACTGGATGTGAATATCTTGATGTGTGAAACATATAGAGACCTATAAACACTTGCCTTAAATAAGCGGACATACAAAAAAAGAATATCTATGCAGAATATTCTCATTTACTTTGTAGTTGCTCAGCCAGGGATTGTCATAGAAACACATATGATGGCTTGTTTGAAAGATGGATTTGTGCAGAATCCAATGATACCAAATATGTGACTATAGCATGCATAGTCAGCAGAATACATCACCAAATGTATGAGGTGTCCCAAATGAAAGAAAGTGAAACATTAACATAATCAAGTCTCCACCGCCCATTATCAATGGTGACAAGAATGTTGACCAGTTCAATCTTACTGCAACCTAAGCAAGTAACTTTGGGTAAGTGCTACTCTTTTTTATAATACATTAAATAATAGCATATTTCATGATGACACCTTATATAGTTCATATGGAATTAAATATCCAGTAGAATCAGTTTAAATTGAAATAGAACACCTTATACTGTATACACCCACTTGAATTTATTTTTGGTCAAGTCATTACTGCATAATGGAAAATAATAGTGTTAGTGTTGTGTATTTCCCTAATAACACACAGGACGCAGTGACTCTTACTGCACATGGCACCTTTACTCAGCTCGTGCAAAACCGGAACTTCACATACATATCCCAGCATTCCTTGGTACACCGATAACAACGGCACAATGGTCACACAGAATACTAAAACTCAAAATCTGATACATCACACCCCCCCCCCCCCCCCCTTTTTTAAAATGAAAGTACACTTTTGTTACACCTTGACTTAAAATATCAGTGCCTTGTATTACCATACAAACTCATACAAATGTCTCTAAGTTAATTTAACAAACTCCCTTGTCTTGCTTTTTTTTTTTTTATTCTGTACCTTTTTAAGACAGGCATAATGTAACAAAGCTATACTGAACTGAAAACAGTAGTTACATTATTATTATATTGACCAACTTAGTCCAAGTGTCAACCTGCTTGTAAAGAACAATCTGCACATTGCACTCAGGCAGCTTCCTTTCTCTGACTGAGCGGTGCAGCATTGGAGATGCTGCAGGTACCTCTACACTGTCCATATGCAGAAGATCAGCACCGGCTGACACGTTGTCTTGGAGCACACTTGGCTGCGTGGATGTGTCAGTATTAGAGGTTGTACAGTCAGTATCCAAAATGAGTCCATCAGTTGTGACACGGGATCTCAACTGATCCCCATGTCTCCTGTATGTTATGTCTGTGTCTGTCCCTTGCACTTTGTAGGACACTGGTCCTGTTTGGTGCTCTATAACTCCAGGAATCCCCCCCCCCCCCCCCCCCCCCCCCGCCGTATTTTGCAAAGAGAAAGATCTGCTCACTGGCCGCTGGTCATGATAGAACTTCTGCATGTACTGCTTTCTGCGAACTGTGACTGCAGTGTCAGGATGCATCAGGTCCAGGCGAGTTTGCATATGTCTGTTTAGGACCAAGTCCGCAGGCGACTGACCAGTGGTGCAGTTTGGGGTACAGCAATACTGCATCAGAAACACAGAGATCTTGCCCTCAATGTCGAGTGTAGTCTGAGAAAGCTTCTTAATTCCACTCTTAAATGTCTGCACATATCGCTCTGCGAGACCATTAGAAGCAGGATGGCCTGGGGCGCTTGTAGAGTGCAGAATTCCATTCTGATGCATGACGTTCTTGAACTCTGCAGACGTGAACTGCGTTCAGTTGTCAGTTACAACATGCTCCGGATGACCGTATGCTGCGAACAGTCTCCTTAGTCTTGTGATGAGGTGCTGGGCATTCTGAATACTTCTAGCCACTTGGAGTAGGCATCTACGACAATCATGAAGGTGTGACCTACAGTAAGAAGGGACCTGCAAAGTCCACGTGTAATCTTTTCCAGCTCTGGCCTGGAAACTCCCAAGGATGTAAAGGCACCTGCCGAGGCATCCATTGTTCCATCTGGCAAGATTCACAGGCTTTGCAGACCTGCTCTACATCCGTGTCAATCTTAGGCCACCATACATATTTGCGTGCCAGAGCTTTTCACAACTCCTTGATGACCAGAATGCAACTCTTTCAACACAACTTTTCTGAGCTTCTCAGACAAAACCACCCTGGTGCACCAGAGTACACATCCACGTTCAGCTGACAGTTCATATCTGCGTGTGTGGAGGGGTTTCAGACTATTGTCCACATCATCAGGCCAACCATTCGTAATGTATTTCAGAACCTTGGCTAGCACACTGTCTGTGCGTGTGGCACGTGCAACTTGATCAGCATCCACTGGCACTTGCATCAAATGTTCAGTTCATAGAACATGCATGAATGTTCTGCGCTATGGCTTCAGTCCCTACATCGCTTGTGTCAGGTAAAGGAACAAGCAGCCATGGTGGGCAGGCTTTTGTGTTCTCCAAAAAGAGTCAGCAAAAGCTTATGATCAGTGACAAGCTTGAATTTCCTTCCCCATAAATATTGATGGAACTTTTTGACTCCAAAAAGCAATGCCAGTCCTTCTATTTCAATCTGAGAATATTTGTCCTCAGCAGGGGATAGCGTCCATGACGCCTAAGCCATGGGACGGGTTTCTCCTGTTGGCCTCTCATGCTGAATGACAGCTCCTATACCATAAGCTGAGGAGTCAGAAGCCAGAGTGAGGGGTAGGTTAGAATCATAGTGCAGGAAAATCTTGTCACTTGTTAGCAACTTCTTGCACTCCTCAAAAGCCTGCTCTGGTTTCTTCCACACCCATGCCCCGTCATACCTTAACAGCCTATGGAGTGGAGCTAGTACAGTGCTTTGGTTATTCATAAATCGTCATATTAATTCACTAACCCCAAAAATGCTCTCAGTTCTTTCACACAGGATGGTGCTGGTGAGTCCTTGATTGCTTTTATCTTGTCTGAAGATGGATGAATGCCCTGGCTGTTCAAAACATATCCCAAGTATTCAATCTGCATTTACCAAACTCGCATTTGGTTTTCTTGACTCTCAAGCCTCTCTCTTGGAGTCTCTGTAGCACCTTTTGCAGCTTTTTCAGATGATCTTGTTCAGTTTTTCCTGTAAATCATCCCAATAGACAACAACATCCAGATCTTTCATTAGATTTTCCATAATCCTTTGGAAAATGGAAGGTGCTGAACCAACACCAAAAGCCAGTCTATTGTACACAAATAACCCTCTATGTGTATTGATGGTCAGTAGTTTCTTTGTCTCATCCTCTAGAAGGACCTGCTGATATGGTGAGGCAAGATCGATCTTTGAAAACACAGTCCCGCCATCAGCTCCTCAATTCGGGGCAAGGGATAGGTCTCTGTGGTGGCAGCCTGATTTACTGTTAATTTATAATCGCCACACAGCCGAATTATGTTGTCTCTTTTCACTACAGGCACCACTGGCACAGCCCACTCACCGTACCAGCCTTCTGGAGTTGATCTAATTCAGCATCCACTCTTGACTTCATACAAAATTTAGGGTCAACATCAGAATTATTTTCCATTATGCTGTAATGACTTGACCAAAAATAAATTCAAGTGGGCCTATTTTTGAGGTGTTCTATTTCAATTTAAACTGATTCTACTGGATATTTGTTTCCATATGAACTATATAAGGTGTCATCATGAAATATGCTATTATTTAATGTATTATAAAAAAGAGTAGCACTTACCCAAAGTTACTTGCTTAGGTTGCAGTAAGATTGAACTGGTCAACATTCTTGTCACCATTGATAATGGGCTGTGGAGACTTGATTATGTTAATGTTTCACTTTCTTTCATTTGGGACACCTCATACATTTGGTGATGTATTCTGCTGACTATGCATGCTATAGTCACATATTTGGTATCATTGGATTCTGCACAAATCCATCTTTCAAACAAGCCATCATATGTGTTTCTATGACAATCCCTGGCTGAGCAACTACAAAGTAAATGAGAATATTCTGCATAGATATTCTTTTTTTGTATGTCCGCTTATTTAAGGCAAGTGTTTATAGGTCTCTATATGTTTCACACATCAAGATATTCACATCCAGTTTTTTCTAATAGGTAAAGGAACTTCCTGGCCACAATTATGTCAAGTTTCAAAGATGTCAGATCATGTGTTATTAATCTACATGAGTTTATGTGTCTTAACTCCCAGACGGCCAGGCTGTATTTTTGTTCTTTTTTAAGTTTGGGGTGTATGACAATATGTATCAATTTAACAATGTTTGCAGTAAAATATTTTAACCTAAGAATCCATTTCATATATGGGAGACCTTGGAGATGAGGAAAAACATTGTTAGATTTTGTTCTACCTCCGGTAGGGGTATCTCAATTTTTGGGGGCCATTGTCACTGGACTACAAGCACGTCGCAACGAATTCCCCTCTGTTCTATTTCTGATTAAATTAAATGTAATGTAGACCGATCAGTTAATTGTAAAACATTTATTTATTGATGTAAATGTGGTGATTTCTGCACATACAGACAGCAGCAAGTCAGCACTGCTCCTCTGACCAGCTCCACCTGAAGCTTCACTTTTCATTTACACAAACTAATCAATGAGACCATAAATTAATCTGCTCGCTTTCTCCACCGGCATGATGACGTCTGGGTGACCGGTCGATCACCTCAGCCGTCCGCTGCTGCCTCTGAGATGAGCCGAGCAGCGAGCAAACGTTAGCTCCCGGTGGCTACTCCCAGCTCTGCTCCCAGCTAGCTCTGCACTTCTCCCAAAACCGGAGCAAACTTCCAAACAGACGTCAGTTGGATAAACTGACCACAGATTAGGACTCTAAACTGTGACTTTCTCGCATGAAAAATTATTTAAAATTAATAAAGTGATGTTTTAACAACGCTACGGCGGACTTTTAGCTGCTCTACTGCTAGGCTATCAGTTAGCATAGCTTTGAAGCTAATGCCGTAAAACGGCGCATGCGCAGAAGCACTGGTACGGATCGGGCACTGACAGAGGGAGCCGCAGGTCAACAGGTGGTGGTCAGTGGCTCTCTTCCTCCCTCCTCTTCGTCAGCATGGTCGTCGAGTCTGCTCCGTGTCTGTTGGCCTATTAGCCTATAAAGTCGGTTTGTTTGTCCACCAGGTTTAAAATGCTCGTCTTTTCCAACCAGCCGCTGACGTCACCCTCACTGACCTCTGACCTAAAAAAAAAAAGATACACCTTAAAAAGACACAAGACAAATTATTTCAGTAACCTGCAAGCAGTAATAAAAGTAAAACATCATGGATTAGTGGGAAAAAAATGTACAGGAAAAAACAAGAATTATGAACCAAAAAATGATTGTTCAAGTTTTAAAGTGCAGATTATAAAACAAACAAATAATAAAATATGGATATGGAATTGGGCCTAATATAATTTAATTTTTTGGTCAAAAAAAAAAAAATTTGGTCAAAAAAAAAAAAGTAACCCGCGGAGTGGCTCTTTTTTTCAAAATGGCCTGAGCGGTTTTTGGTCATTTTCTCCAAAACCACCGGCCCGATTTCAACCAACCTTCTGCGTTGGACTCCCCTCGGACCCCCAGATGATATATCCGAGTTTGGAGAAATTTTAATTTTTGGTCAAAAAAAAAAAAATTGGGGTCAAAAAAAACTTTAACCCGCGGAGTGGCTCTTTTTTTCAAAATGGCCTGAGCGGTTTTTGGTCACTTTCTCCAAAACCACCGGCCCGATTTCAACCAAACCTTCTGCGTTGGACTCCCCTCGGACCCCCAGATGATATATCCGAGTTTGGAGAAATTTTAATTTTTGGTAAAAAAAAAAAGCTTTAACCCGCGGAGTGGCTCTTTTTTTCAAAATGGCCTGAGCGGTTTTTGGTCATTTTCTCCAAAACCACCGGCCCGATTTCAACCAAACCTTCTGCGTTGGACTCCCCTCGGACCCCCAGATGATATATCCGAGTTTGGAGAAATTTTAATTTTTGGTCAAAAAAACAAAAGATTTTGGTCCAAAAAAAAACTTTAACCCGCGGAGTGGCTCTTTTTTTCAAAATGGCCTGAGCGGTTTTTGGTCATTTTCTCCAAAACCACCGGCCCGATTTCAACCAAACCTTCTGCGTTGGACTCCCCTCGGACCCCCAGATGATATATCCGAGTTTGGAGAAATTTTAATTTTTGGTCAAAAAAAAAAAAAAAATTTGGTCCAAAAAAAAACTTTAACCCGCGGAGTGGCTCTTTTTTTCAAAATGGCCTGAGCGGTTTTTGGTCATTTTCTCCAAAACCACCGGCCCGATTTCAACCAAACCTTCTGCGTTGGACTCCCCTCGGACCCCCAGATGATATATCCGAGTTTGGAGAAATTTTAATTTTTGGTCCAAAAAAAAACTTTAACCCGCGGAGTGGCTCTTTTTTTCAAAATGGCCTGAGCGGTTTTTGGTCATTTTCTCCAAAACCACCGGCCCGATTTCAACCAAACCTTCTGCGTTGGACTCCCCTCGGACCCCCAGATGATATATCCGAGTTTGGAGAAATTTTAATTTTTGGTCAAAAAAAAAAAAAAATTTGGTCCAAAAAAAACTTTAACCCGCGGAGTGGCTCTTTTTTTCAAAATGGCCTGAGCGGTTTTTGGTCATTTTCTCCAAAACCACCGGCCCGATTTCAACCAAACCTTCTGCGTTGGACTCCCCTCGGACCCCCAGATGATATATCCGAGTTTGGAGAAATTTTAATTTTTGGTCAAAAAAAAAAAAAATTTGGTCCAAAAAAAAACTTTAACCCGCGGAGTGGCTCTTTTTTTCAAAATGGCCTGAGCGGTTTTTGGTCATTTTCTCCAAAACCACCGGCCCGATTTCAACCAAACCTTCTGCGTTGGACTCCCCTCGGACCCCCAGATGATATATCCGAGTTTGGAGAAATTTTAATTTTTGGTCAAAAAAAAAAAAAAATTTGGTCCAAAAAAAAACTTTAACCCGCGGAGTGGCTCTTTTTTTCAAAATGGCCTGAGCGGTTTTTGGTCATTTTCTCCAAAACCACCGGCCCGATTTCAACCAAACCTTCTGCGTTGGACTCCCCTCGGACCCCCAGATGATATATCCGAGTTTGGAGAAATTTTAATTTTTGGTCAAAAAAAAACTTTAACCCGCGGAGTGGCTCTTTTTTTCAAAATGGCCTGAGCGGTTTTTGGTCATTTTCTCCAAAACCACCGGCCCGATTTCAACCAAACCTTCTGCGTTGGACTCCCCTCGGACCCCCAGATGATATATCCGAGTTTGGAGAAATTTAATTTTTGGTCAAAAAAAAAAAAAAATTTGGTCCAAAAAAAACTTTAACCCGCGGAGTGGCTCTTTTTTTCAAAATGGCCTGAGCGGTTTTTGGTCATTTTCTCCAAAACCACCGGCCCGATTTCAACCAAACCTTCTGCGTTGGACTCCCCTCGGACCCCCAGATGATATATCCGAGTTTGGAGAAATTTAAATTTTTGGTCAAAAAAAAAAAAAAATTTGGTCCAAAAAAAACTTTAACCCGCGGAGTGGCTCTTTTTTTCAAAATGGCCTGAGCGGTTTTTGGTCATTTTCTCCAAAACCACCGGCCCGATTTCAACCAAACCTTCTGCGTTGGACTCCCCTCGGACCCCCAGATGATATATCCGAGTTTGGAGAAATTTTAATTTTTGGTCCAAAAAAAAACTTTAACCCGCGGAGTGGCTCTTTTTTTCAAAATGGCCTGAGCGGTTTTTGGTCATTTTCTCCAAAACCACCGGCCCGATTTCAACCAAACCTTCTGCGTTGGACTCCCCTCGGACCCCCAGATGATATATCCGAGTTTGGAGAAATTTTAATTTTTGGTCAAAAAAAAAAAAAAATTTGGTCCAAAAAAAACTTTAACCCGCGGAGTGGCTCTTTTTTTCAAAATGGCCTGAGCGGTTTTTGGTCATTTTCTCCAAAACCACCGGCCCGATTTCAACCAAACCTTCTGCGTTGGACTCCCCTCGGACCCCCAGATGATATATCCGAGTTTGGAGAAATTTTAATTTTTGGTCAAAAAAAAAACTTTAACCCGCGGAGTGGCTCTTTTTTTCAAAATGGCCTGAGCGGTTTTTGGTCATTTTCTCCAAAACCACCGGCCCGATTTCAACCAAACCTTCTGCGTTGGACTCCCCTCGGACCCCCAGATGATATATCCGAGTTTGGAGAAATTTAATTTTTGGTCAAAAAAAAAAAAAAATTTGGTCCAAAAAAAAACTTTAACCCGCGGAGTGGCTCTTTTTTTCAAAATGGCCTGAGCGGTTTTTGGTCATTTTCTCCAAAACCACCGGCCCGATTTCAACCAAACCTTCTGCGTTGGACTCCCCTCGGACCCCCAGATGATATATCCGAGTTTGGAGAAATTTAATTTTTGGTCAAAAAAAAAAAAAAAATTTGGTCCAAAAAAAAACTTTAACCCGCGGAGTGGCTCTTTTTTTCAAAATGGCCTGAGCGGTTTTTGGTCATTTTCTCCAAAACCACCGGCCCGATTTCAACCAAACCTTCTGCGTTGGACTCCCCTCGGACCCCCAGATGATATATCCGAGTTTGGAGAAATTTTAATTTTTGGTCCAAAAAAAAACTTTAACCCGCGGAGTGGCTCTTTTTTTCAAAATGGCCTGAGCGGTTTTTGGTCATTTTCTCCAAAACCACCGGCCCGATTTCAACCAAACCTTCTGCGTTGGACTCCCCTCGGACCCCCAGATGATATATCCGAGTTTGGAGAAATTTTAATTTTTGGTCAAAAAAAAAAAAAAAATTTGGTCCAAAAAAAAACTTTAACCCGCGGAGTGGCTCTTTTTTTCAAAATGGCCTGAGCGGTTTTTGGTCATTTTCTCCAAAACCACCGGCCCGATTTCAACCAAACCTTCTGCGTTGGACTCCCCTCGGACCCCCAGATGATATATCCGAGTTTGGAGAAATTTTAATTTTTGGTCAAAAAAAAAAAAAAAATTTGGTCCAAAAAAAAACTTTAACCCGCGGAGTGGCTCTTTTTTTCAAAATGGCCTGAGCGGTTTTTGGTCATTTTCTCCAAAACCACCGGCCCGATTTCAACCAAACCTTCTGCGTTGGACTCCCCTCGGACCCCCAGATGATATATCCGAGTTTGGAGAAATTTTAATTTTTGGTCAAAAAAAAAAAAAATTTGGTCCAAAAAAAACTTTAACCCGCGGAGTGGCTCTTTTTTTCAAAATGGCCTGAGCGGTTTTTGGTCATTTTCTCCAAAACCACCGGCCCGATTTCAACCAAACCTTCTGCGTTGGACTCCCCTCGGACCCCCAGATGATATATCCGAGTTTGGAGAAATTTAAATTTTTGGTCAAAAAAAAAAAAAAATTTTGGTCCAAAAAAAAACTTTAACCCGCGGAGTGGCTCTTTTTTTCAAAATGGCCTGAGCGGTTTTTGGTCATTTTCTCCAAAACCACCGGCCCGATTTCAACCAAACCTTCTGCGTTGGACTCCCCTCGGACCCCCAGATGATATATCCGAGTTTGGAGAAATTTTAATTTTTGGTCCAAAAAAAAACTTTAACCCGCGGAGTGGCTCTTTTTTTCAAAATGGCCTGAGCGGTTTTTGGTCATTTTCTCCAAAACCACCGGCCCGATTTCAACCAAACCTTCTGCGTTGGACTCCCCTCGGACCCCCAGATGATATATCCGAGTTTGGAGAAATTTTAATTTTTGGTCAAAAAAAAAACTTTAACCCGCGGAGTGGCTCTTTTTTTCAAAATGGCCTGAGCGGTTTTTGGTCATTTTCTCCAAAACCACCGGCCCGATTTCAACCAAACCTTCTGCGTTGGACTCCCCTCGGACCCCCAGATGATATATCCGAGTTTGGAGAAATTTTAATTTTTGGTCAAAAAAAAAAAAATTGGTCAAAAAACTTTAACCCGCGGAGTGGCTCTTTTTTTCAAAATGGCCTGAGCGGTTTTTGGTCATTTTCTCCAAAACCACCGGCCCGATTTCAACCAAACCTTCTGCGTTGGACTCCCCTCGGACCCCCAGATGATATATCCGAGTTTGGAGAAATTTTAATTTTTGGTCAAAAAAAAAACTTTAACCCGCGGAGTGGCTCTTTTTTTCAAAATGGCCTGAGCGGTTTTTGGTCATTTTCTCCAAAACCACCGGCCCGATTTCAACCAAACCTTCTGCGTTGGACTCCCCTCGGACCCCCAGATGATATATCCGAGTTTGGAGAAATTTTAATTTTTGGTCAAAAAAAAAAAAAAAATTTGGTCCAAAAAAAAACTTTAACCCGCGGAGTGGCTCTTTTTTTCAAAATGGCCTGAGCGGTTTTTGGTCATTTTCTCCAAAACCACCGGCCCGATTTCAACCAAACCTTCTGCGTTGGACTCCCCTCGGACCCCCAGATGATATATCCGAGTTTGGAGAAATTTTAATTTTTGGTCAAAAAAAAAAAAAAATTTGGTCCAAAAAAAACTTTAACCCGCGGAGTGGCTCTTTTTTTCAAAATGGCCTGAGCGGTTTTTGGTCATTTTCTCCAAAACCACCGGCCCGATTTCAACCAAACCTTCTGCGTTGGACTCCCCTCGGACCCCCAGATGATATATCCGAGTTTGGAGAAATTTTAATTTTTGGTCAAAAAAAAAAATTGGTCAAAAAAAACTTTAACCCGCGGAGTGGCTCTTTTTTTCAAAATGGCCTGAGCGGTTTTTGGTCATTTTCTCCAAAACCACCGGCCCGATTTCAACCAAACCTTCTGCGTTGGACTCCCCTCGGACCCCCAGATGATATATCCGAGTTTGGAGAAATTTAAATTTTTGGTCAAAAAAAAAAAAAAAATTTGGTCCAAAAAAAAACTTTAACCCGCGGAGTGGCTCTTTTTTTCAAAATGGCCTGAGCGGTTTTTGGTCATTTTCTCCAAAACCACCGGCCCGATTTCAACCAAACCTTCTGCGTTGGACTCCCCTCGGACCCCCAGATGATATATCCGAGTTTGGAGAAATTTAAATTTTTGGTCAAAAAAAAAAAAAAATTTGGTCCAAAAAAAAACTTTAACCCGCGGAGTGGCTCTTTTTTTCAAAATGGCCTGAGCGGTTTTTGGTCATTTTCTCCAAAACCACCGGCCCGATTTCAACCAAACCTTCTGCGTTGGACTCCCCTCGGACCCCCAGATGATATATCCGAGTTTGGAGAAATTTTAATTTTTGGTCAAAAAAAAAAAAAAAATTTGGTCCAAAAAAAAACTTTAACCCGCGGAGTGGCTCTTTTTTTCAAAATGGCCTGAGCGGTTTTTGGTCATTTTCTCCAAAACCACCGGCCCGATTTCAACCAAACCTTCTGCGTTGGACTCCCCTCGGACCCCCAGATGATATATCCGAGTTTGGAGAAATTTTAATTTTTGGTCAAAAAAAAAACTTTAACCCGCGGAGTGGCTCTTTTTTTCAAAATGGCCTGAGCGGTTTTTGGTCATTTTCTCCAAAACCACCGGCCCGATTTCAACCAAACCTTCTGCGTTGGACTCCCCTCGGACCCCCAGATGATATATCCGAGTTTGGAGAAATTTTAATTTTTGGTCAAAAAAAAAACTTTAACCCGCGGAGTGGCTCTTTTTTTCAAAATGGCCTGAGCGGTTTTTGGTCATTTTCTCCAAAACCACCGGCCCGATTTCAACCAAACCTTCTGCGTTGGACTCCCCTCGGACCCCCAGATGATATATCCGAGTTTGGAGAAATTTTAATTTTTGGTCAAAAAAAAAAAAAAATTTGGTCCAAAAAAAACTTTAACCCGCGGAGTGGCTCTTTTTTTCAAAATGGCCTGAGCGGTTTTTGGTCATTTTCTCCAAAACCACCGGCCCGATTTCAACCAAACCTTCTGCGTTGGACTCCCCTCGGACCCCCAGATGATATATCCGAGTTTGGAGAAATTTTAATTTTTGGTCAAAAAAAAAACTTTAACCCGCGGAGTGGCTCTTTTTTTCAAAATGGCCTGAGCGGTTTTTGGTCATTTTCTCCAAAACCACCAGCCCGATTTCAACCAAACCTTCTGCGTTGGACTCCCCTCGGACCCCCAGATGATATATCCGAGTTTGGAGAAATTTTAATTTTTGGTCAAAAAAAAAAAAAAAATTTGGTCCAAAAAAAAACTTTAACCCGCGGAGTGGCTCTTTTTTTCAAAATGGCCTGAGCGGTTTTTGGTCATTTTCTCCAAAACCACCGGCCCGATTTCAACCAAACCTTCTGCGTTGGACTCCCCTCGGACCCCCAGATGATATATCCGAGTTTGGAGAAATTTTAATTTTTGGTCAAAAAAAAAACTTTAACCCGCGGAGTGGCTCTTTTTTTCAAAATGGCCTGAGCGGTTTTTGGTCATTTTCTCCAAAACCACCGGCCCGATTTCAACCAAACCTTCTGCGTTGGACTCCCCTCGGACCCCCAGATGATATATCCGAGTTTGGAGAAATTTTAATTTTTGGTCAAAAAAAAAAAAAAATTTGGTCCAAAAAAAAACTTTAACCCGCGGAGTGGCTCTTTTTTTCAAAATGGCCTGAGCGGTTTTTGGTCATTTTCTCCAAAACCACCGGCCCGATTTCAACCAAACCTTCTGCGTTGGACTCCCCTCGGACCCCCAGATGATATATCCGAGTTTGGAGAAATTTTAATTTTTGGTCAAAAAAAAAACTTTAACCCGCGGAGTGGCTCTTTTTTTCAAAATGGCCTGAGCGGTTTTTGGTCATTTTCTCCAAAACCACCGGCCCGATTTCAACCAAACCTTCTGCGTTGGACTCCCCTCGGACCCCCAGATGATATATCCGAGTTTGGAGAAATTTAAATTTTTGGTCAAAAAAAAAAAAAAATTTGGTCCAAAAAAAAACTTTAACCCGCGGAGTGGCTCTTTTTTTCAAAATGGCCTGAGCGGTTTTTGGTCATTTTCTCCAAAACCACCGGCCCGATTTCAACCAAACCTTCTGCGTTGGACTCCCCTCGGACCCCCAGATGATATATCCGAGTTTGGAGAAATTTTAATTTTTGGTCAAAAAAAAATTAAAAAAACTTTAACCCGCGGAGTGGCTCTTTTTTTCAAAATGGCCTGAGCGGTTTTTGGTCATTTTCTCCAAAACCACCGGCCCGATTTCAACCAAACCTTCTGCGTTGGACTCCCCTCGGACCCCCAGATGATATATCCGAGTTTGGAGAAATTTTAATTTTTGGTCAAAAAAAAAAAAAAATTTGGTCCAAAAAAAACTTTAACCCGCGGAGTGGCTCTTTTTTTCAAAATGGCCTGAGCGGTTTTTGGTCATTTTCTCCAAAACCACCGGCCCGATTTCAACCAAACCTTCTGCGTTGGACTCCCCTCGGACCCCCAGATGATATATCCGAGTTTGGAGAAATTTTAATTTTTGGTCAAAAAAAAAACTTTAACCCGCGGAGTGGCTCTTTTTTTCAAAATGGCCTGAGCGGTTTTTGGTCATTTTCTCCAAAACCACCGGCCCGATTTCAACCAAACCTTCTGCGTTGGACTCCCCTCGGACCCCCAGATGATATATCCGAGTTTGGAGAAATTTTAATTTTTGGTCAACAAAAAAACTTTAACCCGCGGAGTGGCTCTTTTTTTCAAAATGGCCTGAGCGGTTTTTGGTCATTTTCTCCAAAACCACCGGCCCGATTTCAACCAAACCTTCTGCGTTGGACTCCCCTCGGACCCCCAGATGATATATCCGAGTTTGGAGAAATTTTAATTTTTGGTCCAAAAAAAAACTTTAACCCGCGGAGTGGCTCTTTTTTTCAAAATGGCCTGAGCGGTTTTTGGTCATTTTCTCCAAAACCACCGGCCCGATTTCAACCAAACCTTCTGCGTTGGACTCCCCTCGGACCCCCAGATGATATATCCGAGTTTGGAGAAATTTTAATTTTTGGTCAAAAAAAAACTTTAACCCGCGGAGTGGCTCTTTTTTTCAAAATGGCCTGAGCGGTTTTTGGTCATTTTCTCCAAAACCACCGGCCCGATTTCAACCAAACCTTCTGCGTTGGACTCCCCTCGGACCCCCAGATGATATATCCGAGTTTGGAGAAATTTTAATTTTTGGTCAAAAAAAAAACTTTAACCCGCGGAGTGGCTCTTTTTTTCAAAATGGCCTGAGCGGTTTTTGGTCATTTTCTCCAAAACCACCGGCCCGATTTCAACCAAACCTTCTGCGTTGGACTCCCCTCGGACCCCCAGATGATATATCCGAGTTTGGAGAAATTTTAATTTTTGGTAAAAAAAAAAAAAAAATTTTGGTCCAAAAAGAACTTTAACCCGCGGAGTGGCTCTTTTTTTCAAAATGGCCTGAGCGGTTTTTGGTCATTTTCTCCAAAACCACCGGCCCGATTTCAACCAAACCTTCTGCGTTGGACTCCCCTCGGACCCCCAGATGATATATCCGAGTTTGGAGAAATTTTAATTTTTGGTCAAAAAAAAAACTTTAACCCGCGGAGTGGCTCTTTTTTTCAAAATGGCCTGAGCGGTTTTTGGTCATTTTCTCCAAAACCACCAGCCCGATTTCAACCAAACCTTCTGCGTTGGACTCCCCTCGGACCCCCAGATGATATATCCGAGTTTGGAGAAATTTAAATTTTTGGTCAAAAAAAAAAAAAAAAATTTGGTCCAAAAAAGAACTTTAACCCGCGGAGTGGCTCTTTTTTTCAAAATGGCCTGAGCGGTTTTTGGTCATTTTCTCCAAAACCACCGGCCCGATTTCAACCAAACCTTCTGCGTTGGACTCCCCTCAAACCCCCAGATGATATATCCGAGTTTGGAGAAATTTTAACTTTTGGTCAAAAAAAAAAAAAATTTTGGTCCAAAAAAAAACTTTAACCCGCGGAGTGGCTCTTTTTTTCAAAATGGCCTGAGCGGTTTTTGGTCATTTTCTCCAAAACCACCGGCCCGATTTCAACCAAACCTTCTGCGTTGGACTCCCCTCGGACCCCCAGATGATATATCCGAGTTTGGAGAAATTTTAATTTTTGGTCAAAAAAAAAACTTTAACCCGCGGAGTGGCTCTTTTTTTCAAAATGGCCTGAGCGGTTTTTGGTCATTTTCTCCAAAACCACCGGCCCGATTTCAACCAAACCTTCTGCGTTGGACTCCCCTCGGACCCCCAGATGATATATCCGAGTTTGGAGAAATTTTAATTTTTGGTCAAAAAAAAAAAAAAATTTGGTCCAAAAAAAAACTTTAACCCGCGGAGTGGCTCTTTTTTTCAAAATGGCCTGAGCGGTTTTTGGTCATTTTCTCCAAAACCACCGGCCCGATTTCAACCAAACCTTCTGCGTTGGACTCCCCTCGGACCCCCAGATGATATATCCGAGTTTGGAGAAATTTTAACTTTTGGTCAAAAAAAAAAAAAAATTTTGGTCCAAAAAAAAACTTTAACCCGCGGAGTGGCTCTTTTTTTCAAAATGGCCTGAGCGGTTTTTGGTCATTTTCTCCAAAACCACCAGCCCGATTTCAACCAAACCTTCTGCGTTGGACTCCCCTCGGACCCCCAGATGATATATCCGAGTTTGGAGAAATTTTAATTTTTGGTCAAAAAAAAAAAAAAAATTTGGTCAAAAAAAAAAACTTTAACCCGCGGAGTGGCTCTTTTTTTCAAAATAGCCTGAGCGGTTTTTGGTCATTTTCTCCAAAACCACCGGCCCGATTTCAACCAAACCTTCTGCGTTGGACTCCCCTCGGACCCCCAGATGATATATCCGAGTTTGGAGAAATTTTAATTTTTGGTCAAAAAAAAAACTTTAACCCGCGGAGTGGCTCTTTTTTTCAAAATGGCCTGAGCGGTTTTTGGTCATTTTCTCCAAAACCACCGGCCCGATTTCAACCAAACCTTCTGCGTTGGACTCCCCTCGGACCCCCAGATGATATATCCGAGTTTGGAGAAATTTTAATTTTTGGTCAAAAAAAAAACTTTAACCCGCGGAGTGGCTCTTTTTTTCAAAATGGCCTGAGCGGTTTTTGGTCATTTTCTCCAAAACCACCAGCCCGATTTCAACCAAACCTTCTGCGTTGGACTCCCCTCGGACCCCCAGATGATATATCCGAGTTTGGAGAAATTTTAATTTTTGGTCAAAAAAAAAAAAAAAAAATTGGTCCAAAAAAGAACTTTAACCCGCGGAGTGGCTCTTTTTTTCAAAATGGCCTGAGCGGTTTTTGGTCATTTTCTCCAAAACCACCGGCCCGATTTCAACCAAACCTTCTGCGTTGGACTCCCCTCGGACCCCCAGATGATATATCCGAGTTTGGAGAAATTTTAATTTTTGGTCCAAAAAAGAACTTTAACCCGCGGAGTGGCTCTTTTTTTCAAAATGGCCTGAGCGGTTTTTGGTCATTTTCTCCAAAACCACCGGCCCGATTTCAACCAAACCTTCTGCGTTGGACTCCCCTCGGACCCCCAGATGATATATCCGAGTTTGGAGAAATTTTAATTTTTGGTCAAAAAAAAAAAAAAAATTTGGTCCAAAAAAAAACTTTAACCCGCGGAGTGGCTCTTTTTTTCAAAATGGCCTGAGCGGTTTTTGGTCATTTTGTCCAAAACCACCGGCCTGATTTCAACCAAACCTTCTGCGTTGGACTCCCCTCAAACCCCCAGATGATATATCCAAGTTTGGAGAAATTTTAATTTTTGGTCCAAAAAAAAACTTTAACCCGCGGAGTGGCTCTTTTTTTCAAAATGGCCTGAGCGGTTTTTGGTCATTTTCTCCAAAACCACCGGCCCGATTTCAACCAAACCTTCTGCGTTGGACTCCCCTCGGACCCCCAGATGATATATCCGAGTTTGGAGAAATTTTAACTTTTGGTAAAAAAAAAAAAAAAATGTTGGTCCAAAAAAAAACTTTAACCCGCGGAGTGGCTCTTTTTTTCAAAATGGCCTGAGCGGTTTTTGGTCATTTTCTCCAAAACCACCGGCCTGATTTCAACCAAACCTTCTGCGTTGGACTTCCCTCGGACCCCCAGATGATATATCCGAGTTTGGAGAAATTTAAATTTTTGGTCAAAAAAAAAACTTTAACCCGCGGAGTGGCTCTTTTTTTCAAAATGGCCTGAGCGGTTTTTGGTAATTTTCTCCAAAACCACCGGCCCGATTTCAACCAAACCTTCTGCGTTGGACTCCCCTCGGACCCCCAGATGATATATCCGAGTTTGGAGAAATTTTAACTTTTGGTCAAAAAAAAAAAAAAATTTTGGTCCAAAAAAAAACTTTAACCCGCGGAGTGGCTCTTTTTTTCAAAATGGCCTGAGCGGTTTTTGGTCATTTTCTCCAAAACCACCGGCCCGATTTCAACCAAACCTTCTGCGTTGGACTCCCCTCGGACCCCCAGATGATATATCCGAGTTTGGAGAAATTTTAATTTTTGGTCAAAAAAAAAACTTTAACCCGCGGAGTGGCTCTTTTTTTCAAAATGGCCTGAGCGGTTTTTGGTCATTTTCTCCAAAACCACCGGCCCGATTTCAACCAAACCTTCTGCGTTGGACTCCCCTCGGACCCCCAGATGATATATCCGAGTTTGGAGAAATTTTAATTTTTGGTCAAAAAAAAAACTTTAACCCGCGGAGTGGCTCTTTTTTTCAAAATGGCCTGAGCGGTTTTTGGTCATTTTCTCCAAAACCACCAGCCCGATTTCAACCAAACCTTCTGCGTTGGACTCCCCTCGGACCCCCAGATGATATATCCGAGTTTGGAGAAATTTTAATTTTTGGTCAAAAAAAAAAAAAAAAAATTGGTCCAAAAAAGAACTTTAACCCGCGGAGTGGCTCTTTTTTTCAAAATGGCCTGAGCGGTTTTTGGTCATTTTGTCCAAAACCACCGGCCTGATTTCAACCAAACCTTCTGCGTTGGACTCCCCTCAAACCCCCAGATGATATATCCAAGTTTGGAGAAATTTTAATTTTTGGTCCAAAAAAAAACTTTAACCCGCGGAGTGGCTCTTTTTTTCAAAATGGCCTGAGCGGTTTTTGGTCATTTTCTCCAAAACCACCGGCCCGATTTCAACCAAACCTTCTGCGTTGGACTCCCCTCGGACACCCAGATGATATATCCGAGTTTGGAGAAATTTTAATTTTTGGTCAAAAAAAAAAAAAAATTTTGGTCCAAAAAAAAACTTTAACCCGCGGAGTGGCTCTTTTTTTCAAAATAGCCTGAGCGGTTTTTGGTCATTTTCTCCAAAACCACCGGCCCGATTTCAACCAAACCTTCTGCGTTGGACTCCCCTCGGACCCCCAGATGATATATCCGAGTTTGGATAAATTTTAATTTTTGGTCAAAAAAAAAACTTTAACCCGCGGAGTGGCTCTTTTTTTCAAAATGGCCTGAGCGGTTTTTGGTCATTTTCTCCAAAACCACCGGCCCGATTTCAACCAAACCTTCTGCGTTGGACTCCCCTCGGACCCCCAGATGATATATCCGAGTTTGGAGAAATTTTAATTTTTGGTCAAAAAAAAAACTTTAACCCGCGGAGTGGCTCTTTTTTTCAAAATGGCCTGAGCGGTTTTTGGTCATTTTCTCCAAAACCACCAGCCCGATTTCAACCAAACCTTCTGCGTTGGACTCCCCTCGGACCCCCAGATGATATATCCGAGTTTGGAGAAATTTTAATTTTTGGTCAAAAAAAAAAAAAAAAAATTGGTCCAAAAAAGAACTTTAACCCGCGGAGTGGCTCTTTTTTTCAAAATGGCCTGAGCGGTTTTTGGTCATTTTCTCCAAAACCACCGGCCCGATTTCAACCAAACCTTCTGCGTTGGACTCCCCTCGGACCCCCAGATGATATATCCGAGTTTGGAGAAATTTTAATTTTTGGTCAAAAAAAAAACTTTAACCCGCGGAGTGGCTCTTTTTTTCAAAATGGCCTGAGCGGTTTTTGGTCATTTTCTCCAAAACCACCAGCCCGATTTCAACCAAACCTTCTGCGTTGGACTCCCCTCGGACCCCCAGATGATATATCCGAGTTTGGAGAAATTTAAATTTTTGGTCAAAAAAAAAAAAAAAAATTTGGTCCAAAAAAGAACTTTAACCCGCGGAGTGGCTCTTTTTTTCAAAATGGCCTGAGCGGTTTTTGGTCATTTTCTCCAAAACCACCGGCCCGATTTCAACCAAACCTTCTGCGTTGGACTCCCCTCAAACCCCCAGATGATATATCCGAGTTTGGAGAAATTTTAACTTTTGGTCAAAAAAAAAAAAAAATTTTGGTCCAAAAAAAAACTTTAACCCGCGGAGTGGCTCTTTTTTTCAAAATGGCCTGAGCGGTTTTGGTCATTTTCTCCAAAACCACCGGCCCAATTTCAACCAAACCTTCTGCATTGGACTCCCCTCGGACCCCCAGATGATATATCAGAGTTTGGAGAAATTTTAATTTTTGGTCAAAAAAAAAAAAAAAAATTTGGTCAAAAAAAAAACTTTAACCCGCGGAGTGGCTCTTTTTTTCAAAATAGCCTGAGCGGTTTTTGGTCATTTTATCCAAAACCACCGGCCCGATTTCAACCAAACCTTCTGCGTTGGACTCCCCTCGGACCCCCAGATGATATATCCGAGTTTGGAGAAATTTTAATTTTTGGTCAAAAAAAAAAAAAAATTTGGTCCAAAAAAAAACTTTAACCCACGGAGTGGCTCTTTTTTTCAAAATGGCCTGAGCGGTTTTTGGTCATTTTCTCCAAAACCACCGGCCCGATTTCAACCAAACCTTCTGCGTTGGACTCCCCTCGGACCCCCAGATGATATATCCGAGTTTGGAGAAATTTTAACTTTTGGTCAAAAAAAAAAAAAAATTTTGGTCCAAAAAAAAACTTTAACCCGCGGAGTGGCTCTTTTTTTCAAAATGGCCTGAGCGGTTTTTGGTCATTTTCTCCAAAACCACCAGCCCGATTTCAACCAAACCTTCTGCGTTGGACTCCCCTCGGACCCCCAGATGATATATCCGAGTTTGGAGAAATTTTAATTTTTGGTCAAAAAAAAAAAAAAAATTTGGTCAAAAAAAAAACTTTAACCCGCGGAGTGGCTCTTTTTTTCAAAATAGCCTGAGCGGTTTTTGGTCATTTTCTCCAAAACCACCGGCCCGATTTCAACCAAACCTTCTGCGTTGGACTCCCCTCGGACCCCCAGATGATATATCCGAGTTTGGAGAAATTTTAATTTTTGGTCAAAAAAAAAACTTTAACCCGCGGAGTGGCTCTTTTTTTCAAAATGGCCTGAGCGGTTTTTGGTCATTTTCTCCAAAACCACCGGCCCGATTTCAACCAAACCTTCTGCGTTGGACTCCCCTCGGACCCCCAGATGATATATCCGAGTTTGGAGAAATTTTAATTTTTGGTCAAAAAAAAAACTTTAACCCGCGGAGTGGCTCTTTTTTTCAAAATGGCCTGAGCGGTTTTTGGTCATTTTCTCCAAAACCACCAGCCCGATTTCAACCAAACCTTCTGCGTTGGACTCCCCTCGGACCCCCAGATGATATATCCGAGTTTGGAGAAATTTTAATTTTTGGTCAAAAAAAAAAAAAAAAATTGGTCCAAAAAAGAACTTTAACCCGCGGAGTGGCTCTTTTTTTCAAAATGGCCTGAGCGGTTTTTGGTCATTTTCTCCAAAACCACCGGCCCGATTTCAACCAAACCTTCTGCGTTGGACTCCCCTCGGACCCCCAGATGATATATCCGAGTTTGGAGAAATTTTAATTTTTGGTCCAAAAAAAAACTTTAACCCGCGGAGTGGCTCTTTTTTTCAAAATGGCCTGAGCGGTTTTTGGTCATTTTCTCCAAAACCACCGGCCCGATTTCAACCAAACCTTCTGCGTTGGACTCCCCTCGGACCCCCAGATGATATATCCGAGTTTGGAGAAATTTTAATTTTTGGTC
>NW_028155211.1:0-90036 GCF_905171665.1 Trachurus trachurus | reverse complement strand
ATCTGGGGGTCCGAGGGGAGTCCAACGCAGAAGGTTTGGGTTGAAATCGGGCCGGTGGTTTTGGAGAAAATGACCAAAAACCAAACAGGCGATTTTAAAAAGACGACAGGTACGCGCCTGTCGTTTTTTTTGACCAATTTTTTTTTTTTTGACGAAAATTAAAATTTCTCCAAACTCGATATATCATCTGGGGGTCCGAGGGGAGTCCAACGCAGAAGGTTTGGTTGAAATCGGGCCGGTGGTTTTGGAGAAAATGACCAAAAACCAAACAGGCGATTTTAAAAAGACGACAGGTACGCGCCTGTCGTTTTTTTTGACCAAATTTTTTTTTTTTTTTTGACCAAAATTTAAAATTTCTCCAAATTTCTCCAAACTCGGATATATCATCTGGGGTCCGAGGGGAGTCCAACGCAGAAGGTTTGGTTGAAATCGGGCCGGTGGTTTTTGGAGAAAATGACCAAAAACCAAACAGGCGATTTTAAAAAGCGACAGGTACGCGCCTGTCGTTTTTTTTTGACCAATTTTTTTTTTTTTTTTTACCAAAAATTAAAATTTCTCCAAACTCGGATATATCATCTGGGGGTCCGAGGGGAGTCCAACGCAGAAGGTTTGGTTGAAATCGGGCCGGTGGTTTTGGAGAAAATGACCAAAACCAAACAGGCGATTTTAAAAGACGACAGGTACGCGCCTGTCGTTTTTTTTTTGACCAATTTTTTTTTTTTTTTGACAAAAATTTAAAATTTCTCCAAACTCGATATATCATCTGGGGGTCCGAGGGGAGTCCAACGCAGAAGGTTTGGTTGAAATCGGGCCGGTGGTTTTGGAGAAAATGACCAAAAACCAAACAGGCGATTTTAAAAAGACGACAGGTACGCGCCTGTCGTTTTTTTTTACCAAATTTTTTTTTTTTTTTGACCAAAATTTAAAATTTCTCAAACTCGGATATATCATCTGGGGGTCCGAGGGGAGTCCAACGCAGAAGGTTTGGTTGAAATCGGGCCGGTGGTTTTGGAGAAAATGACCAAAAAACCAAACAGGCGATTTTAAAAGACGACAGGTACGCGCCTGTCGTTTTTTTTGACCTTTTTTTTTTTTTTTTTAACAAAAATTAAAATTTCTCCAAACTCGGATATATCATCTGGGGGTCCGAGGGGAGTCCAACGCAGAAGGTTTGGTTGAAATCGGGCCGGTGGTTTTGGGAGAAAATGACCAAAACCAAACAGGCGATTTTAAAAAGACGACAGGTACGCGCCTGTCGTTTTTTTTTGACCAATTTTTTTTTTTTTTTGACCAAAAATTTAAAATTTCTCCAAACTAATATATCATCTGGGGTCCGAGGGGAGTCCAACGCAGAAGGTTTGGTTGAAATCGGGCCGGTGGTTTTGGAGAAAATGACCAAAAACCAAACAGGCGATTTTAAAAAGACGACAGGTACGCGCCTGTCGTTTTATTTTGACCAAATTTTTTTTTTTTTTTTTGACCAAAAATTTAAAATTTCTCCAAATTTCTCCAAACTCGGATATATCATCTGGGGGTCCGAGGGGAGTCCAACGCAGAAGGTTTGGTTGAAATCGGGCCGGTGGTTTTGGAAAAAATACCAAAAACCAAACAGGCGATTTTAAAAAGACGACAGGTACGCGCCTGTCGTTTTTTTTTGACCAATTTTTTTTTTTTTTTTGACCAAAAATTAAAATTTCTCCAAACTCGGATATATCATCTGGGGGTCCGAGGGGAGTCCAACGCAGAAGGTTTGGTTGAAATCGGGCCGGTGGTTTTGGAGAAAATGACCAAAAACCAAACAGGCGATTTTAAAAAGACGACAGGTACGCGCCTGTCGTTTATTTTGACCAAATTTTTTTTTTTTTTTTGACCAAAAATTAAAATTTCTCCAAACTCGGATATATCATCTGGGGGTCCGAGGGGAGTCCAACGCAGAAGGTTTGGTTGAAATCGGGCCGGTGGTTTTGGAGAAAATGACCAAAAACCAAACAGGCGATTTTAAAAAAGACGACAGGTACGCGCCTGTCGTTTTTTTTTGACCAATTTTTTTTTTTTTTTTGACGAAAATTTAAAATTTCTCCAAACTCGATATATCATCTGGGGGTCCGAGGGGAGTCCAACGCAGAAGGTTTGGTTGAAATCGGGCCGGTGGTTTTGGAGAAAATGACCAAAAACCAAACAGGCGATTTTAAAAAGACGACAGGTACGCGCCTGTCGTTTTTTTTGACCAATTTTTTTTTTTTTTTTGACCGAAAAATTTAAAATTTCTCCAAACTCGGATATATCATCTGGGGGTCCGAGGGGAGTCCAACGCAGAAGGTTTGGTTGAAATCGGGCCGGTGGTTTTGGAGAAAATGACCAAAAACCAAACAGGCGATTTTAAAAAGACGACAGGTACGCGCCTGTCGTTTTTTTTTGACCAATTTTTTTTTTTTTTTGACCAAAATTAAAATTTCTCCAAACTCGGATATATCATCTGGGGGTCCGAGGGGAGTCCAACGCAGAAGGTTTGGTTGAAATCGGGCCGGTGGTTTTGGAGAAAATGACCAAAAACCAAACAGGCGATTTTAAAAAGACGACAGGTACGCGCCTGTCGTTTTTTTTGACCAAATTTTTTTTTTTTTTTGACAAAAATTAAAATTTCTCCAAACTCGGATATATCATCTGGGGGTCCGAGGGGAGTCCAACGCAGAAGGTTTGGTTGAAATCGGGCCGGTGGTTTTGGAGAAAATGACCAAAAACCAAACAGGCGATTTTAAAAAGACGACAGGTACGCGCCTGTCGTTTTTTTTTGACCAATTTTTTTTTTTTTTTTGACCAAAAATTAAAATTTCTCTCAAACTCGGATATATCATCTGGGGGTCCGAGGGAGTCCAACGCAGAAGGTTTGGTTGAAATCGGGCCGGTGGTTTTGGAGAAAATGACCAAAAACCAAACAGGCGATTTTAAAAAGACGACAGGTACGCGCCTGTCGTTTTTTTTTGACCAAATTTTTTTTTTTTTTTGACAAAATTTAAAATTTCTCCAAACTCGGATATATCATCTGGGGGTCCGAGGGGAGTCCAACGCAGAAGGTTTGGTTGAAATCGGGCCGGTGGTTTTGGAGAAAATGACCAAAAACCAAACAGGCGATTTTAAAAAGACGACAGGTACGCGCCTGTCGTTTTTTTTTGACCAATTTTTTTTTTTTTTTGACCAAAATTAAAATTTCTCCAAACTCGGATATATCATCTGGGGGTCCGAGGGGAGTCCAACGCAGAAGGTTTGGTTGAAATCGGGCCGGTGGTTTTGGAGAAAATGACCAAAAACCAAACAGGCGATTTTAAAAAGACGACAGGTACGCGCCTGTCGTTTTTTTTTGACCAATTTTTTTTTTTTTTTGACCGAAAAATTAAAATTTCTCCAAACTCGGATATATCATCTGGGGGTCCGAGGGGAGTCCAACGCAGAAGGTTTGGTTGAAATCGGGCCGGTGGTTTTGGAGAAAATGACCAAAAACCAAACAGGCGATTTTAAAAAGACGACAGGTACGCGCCTGTCGTTTTTTTTTGACCAATTTTTTTTTTTTTTTTGACCAAAAATTAAATTTCTCAAATTTCTCCAAACTCGGATATATCATCTGGGGGTCCGAGGGGAGTCCAACGCAGAAGGTTTGGTTGAAATCGGGCCGGTGGTTTTGGAGAAAATGACCAAAAACCAAACAGGCGATTTTAAAAAGACGACAGGTACGCGCCTGTCGTTTTTTTTTGACCAATTTTTTTTTTTTTTTGACCAAAAATTAAAATTTCTCCAAACTCGGATATATCATCTGGGGGTCCGAGGGGAGTCCAACGCAGAAGGTTTGGTTGAAATCGGGCCGGTGGTTTTGGAGAAAATGACCAAAAACCAAACAGGCGATTTTAAAAAGACGACAGGTACGCGCCTGTCGTTTTTTTTTGACCAAATTTTTTTTTTTTTTTGACCAAAAATTAAAATTTCTCCAAATCCTCGGATATATCATCTGGGGGTCCGAGGGGAGTCCAACGCAGAAGGTTTGGTTGAAATCGGGCCGGTGGTTTTGGAGAAAATGACCAAAAACCAAACAGGCGATTTTAAAAAGACGACAGGTACGCGCCTGTCGTTTTTTTTTGACCAATTTTTTTTTTTTTTTTGACCAAAAATTTAAATTTCTCCAAACTCGATATATCATCTGGGGGTCCGAGGGGAGTCCAACGCAGAAGGTTTGGTTGAAATCGGGCCGGTGGTTTTGGAGAAAATGACCAAAAACCAAACAGGCGATTTTAAAAAGACGACAGGTACGCGCCTGTCGTTTTTTTTTACCAATTTTTTTTTTTTTTTTTGACCAAAAATTAAAATTTCAATTCTCCAAACTCGGATATATCATCTGGGGGTCCGAGGGGAGTCCAACGCAGAAGGTTTGGTTGAAATCGGGCCGGTGGTTTTGGAGAAAATGACCAAAAACCAAACAGGCGATTTTAAAAAGACGACAGGTACGCGCCTGTCGTTTTTTTTGACCAATTTTTTTTTTTTTTTTGACCAAAAATTAAAATTTCTCCAAACTCGGATATATCATCTGGGGGTCCGAGGGGAGTCCAACGCAGAAGGTTTGGTTGAAATCGGGCCGGTGGTTTTGGAGAAAATGACCAAAAACCAAACAGGCGATTTTAAAAAGACGACAGGTACGCGCCTGTCGTTTTTTTTTGACCAAATTTTTTTTTTTTTTTGACCAAAAATTAAAATTTCTCCAAACTCGGATATATCATCTGGGGGTCCGAGGGGAGTCCAACGCAGAAGGTTTGGTTGAAATCGGGCCGGTGGTTTTGGAGAAAATGACCAAAAACCAAACAGGCGATTTTAAAAAGACGACAGGTACGCGCCTGTCGTTTTTTTTGACCAAATTTTTTTTTTTTTTTGACCAAAAATTAAAATTTCTCCAAACTCGGATATATCATCTGGGGGTCCGAGGGGAGTCCAACGCAGAAGGTTTGGTTGAAATCGGGCCGGTGGTTTTGGAGAAAATGACCAAAAACCAAACAGGCGATTTTAAAAAGACGACAGGTACGCGCCTGTCGTTTTTTTTTGACCAATTTTTTTTTTTTTTTTGACCAAAAATTAAAATTTTTCAAATTTCTCCAAACTCGGATATATCATCTGGGGGTCCGAGGGGAGTCAACGCAGAAGGTTTGGTTGAAATCGGGCCGGTGGTTTTGGAGAAAATGACCAAAAACCAAACAGGCGATTTTAAAAAGACGACAGGTACGCGCCTGTCGTTTTTTTTTGACCAATTTTTTTTTTTTTTTTTGACCAAAAATTAAAATTTCTCCAAACTCGGATATATCATCTGGGGGTCCGAGGGGAGTCCAACGCAGAAGGTTTGGTTGAAATCGGGCCGGTGGTTTTGGAGAAAATGACCAAAAACCAAACAGGCGATTTTAAAAAGACGACAGGTACGCGCCTGTCGTTTTTTTTTGACCAATTTTTTTTTTTTTTTTGACCAAAAATTAAAATTTCTCCAAACTCGGATATATCATCTGGGGGTCCGAGGGGAGTCCAACGCAGAAGGTTTGGTTGAAATCGGGCCGGTGGTTTTGGAGAAAATGACCAAAAACCAAACAGGCGATTTTAAAAGACGACAGGTACGCGCCTGTCGTTTTTTTTGACCAATTTTTTTTTTTTTTTTTGACCAAAAATTTAAAATTTCTCCAAACTCGGATATATCATCTGGGGGTCCGAGGGGAGTCCAACGCAGAAGGTTTGGTTGAAATCGGGCCGGTGGTTTTGGAGAAAATGACCAAAAACCAAACAGGTGATTTTAAAAAGACGACAGGTACGCGCCTGTCGTTTTTTTTGACCAATTTTTTTTTTTTTTTTTGACGAAAAATTAAAATTTCTCCAAACTCGGATATATCATCTGGGGGTCCGAGGGGAGTCCAACGCAGAAGGTTTGGTTGAAATCGGGCCGGTGGTTTTGGAGAAAATGACCAAAAACCAAACAGGCGATTTTAAAAAGACGACAGGTACGCGCCTGTCGTCTTTTTTTGACCAAATTTTTTTTTTTTTTGACCAAAATTTAAAATTTCTCCAAACTCGGATATATCATCTGGGGGTCCGAGGGGAGTCCAACGCAGAAGGTTTGGTTGAAATCGGGCCGGTGGTTTTGGAGAAAATGACCAAAAACCAAACAGGCGATTTTAAAAAGACGACAGGTACGCGCCTGTCGTTTTTTTTTGACCAATTTTTTTTTTTTTTTGACCAAAAATTAAAATTTCTCCAAATTTCTCCAAACTCGGATATATCATCTGGGGGTCCGAGGGGAGTCCAACGCAGAAGGTTTGGTTGAAATCGGGCCGGTGGTTTTGGAGAAAATGACCAAAAACCAAATAGGCGATTTTAAAAAGACGACAGGTACGCGCCTGTCGTTTTTTTTGACCAATTTTTTTTTTTTTTTGACCAAAAATTAAAATTTCTCCAAACTCGGATATATCATCTGGGGGTCCGAGGGGAGTCCAACGCAGAAGGTTTGGTTGAAATCGGGCCGGTGGTTTTGGAGAAAATGACCAAAAACCAAACAGGCGATTTTAAAAAGACGACAGGTACGCGCCTGTCGTTTTTTTTGACCAATTTTTTTTTTTTTTTGACCAAAAATTAAAATTTCTCCAAATTTCTCCAAACTCGAATATATCATCTGGGGGTCCGAGGGGAGTCCAACGCAGAAGGTTTGGTTGAAATCGGGCCGGTGGTTTTGGAGAAAATGACCAAAAACCAAACAGGCGATTTTAAAAAGACGACAGGTACGCGCCTGTCGTTTTTTTTTGACCAAATTTTTTTTTTTTTTTTGACCAAAAATTAAAATTTCTCCAAACTCGGATATATCATCTGGGGGTCCGAGGGGAGTCCAACGCAGAAGGTTTGGTTGAAATCGGGCCGGTGGTTTTGGAGAAAATGACCAAAAACCAAACAGGCGATTTAAAAAGACGACAGGTACGCGCCTGTCGTCTTTTTTTGACCAAATTTTTTTTTTTTTTTGACCAAAAATTAAAATTTCTCCAAACTCGGATATATCATCTGGGGGTCCGAGGGGAGTCCAACGCAGAAGGTTTGGTTGAAATCGGGCCGGTGGTTTTGGAGAAAATGACCAAAAACCAAACAGGCGATTTTAAAAAGACGACAGGTACGCGCCTGTCGTCTTTTTTTGACCAAATTTTTTTTTTTTTTTTGACCAAAAATTAAAATTTCTCCAAATTTCTCCAAACTCGGATATATCATCTGGGGGTCCGAGGGGAGTCCAACGCAGAAGGTTTGGTTGAAATCGGGCCGGTGGTTTTGGAGAAAATGACCAAAAACCAAACAGGCGATTTTAAAAAGACGACAGGTACGCGCCTGTCGTCTTTTTTTGACCAATTTTTTTTTTTTTTTTGACCAAAAATTAAAATTTCTCCAAACTCGGATATATCATCTGGGGGTCCGAGGGGAGTCCAACGCAGAAGGTTTGGTTGAAATCGGGCCGGTGGTTTTGGAGAAAATGACCAAAAACCAAACAGGCGATTTTAAAAAGACGACAGGTACGCGCCTGTCGTCTTTTTTTGACCAAATTTTTTTTTTTTTTTGACCAAAAATTAAAATTTCTCCAAACTCGGATATATCATCTGGGGGTCCGAGGGGAGTCCAACGCAGAAGGTTTGGTTGAAATCGGGCCGGTGGTTTTGGAGAAAATGACCAAAAACCAAACAGGCGATTTTAAAAAGACGACAGGTACGCGCCTGTCGTTTTTTTTGACCAATTTTTTTTTTTTTTTTGACCAAAAATTAAAATTTCTCCAAACTCGGATATATCATCTGGGGGTCCGAGGGGAGTCCAACGCAGAAGGTTTGGTTGAAATCGGGCCGGTGGTTTTGGAGAAAATGACCAAAAACCAAACAGGCGATTTTAAAAAGACGACAGGTACGCGCCTGTCGTTTTTTTTTGACCAATTTTTTTTTTTTTTTTGACCAAAAATTAAAATTTCTCCAAATTTCTCCAAACTCGGATATATCATCTGGGGGTCCGAGGGGAGTCCAACGCAGAAGGTTTGGTTGAAATCGGGCCGGTGGTTTTGGAGAAAATGACCAAAAACCAAACAGGCGATTTTAAAAAGACGACAGGTACGCGCCTGTCGTTTTTTTTTGACCAAATTTTTTTTTTTTTTTGACCAAAAATTAAAATTTCTCCAAATTTCTCCAAACTCGGATATATCATCTGGGGGTCCGAGGGGAGTCCAACGCAGAAGGTTTGGTTGAAATCGGGCCGGTGGTTTTGGAGAAAATGACCAAAAACCAAACAGGCGATTTTAAAAAGACGACAGGTACGCGCCTGTCGTTTTTTTTTGACCAATTTTTTTTTTTTTTTGACCAAAAATTAAAATTTCTCCAATTTCTCCAAACTCGGATATATCATCTGGGGGTCCGAGGGGAGTCCAACGCAGAAGGTTTGGTTGAAATCGGGCCGGTGGTTTTGGAGAAAATGACCAAAAACCAAACAGGCGATTTTAAAAAGACGACAGGTACGCGCCTGTCGTTTTTTTTGACCAAATTTTTTTTTTTTTTTGACCAAAAATTAAAATTTCTCCAAATTTCTCCAAACTCGGATATATCATCTGGGGGTCCGAGGGGAGTCCAACGCAGAAGGGTTTGGTTGAAATCGGCCGGTGGTTTTGGAAAAAATTACCAAAAACCAAACAGGCGATTTTAAAAAGACGACAGGTACGCGCCTGTCGTTTTTTTTGACCAAATTTTTTTTTTTTTGACGAAAATTTAAAATTTCTCCAAACTCGAATATATCATCTGGGGGTCCGAGGGGAGTCCAACGCAGAAGGTTTGGTTGAAATCGGGCCGGTGGTTTTGGAGAAAATGACCAAAAACCAAACAGGCGATTTTAAAAAGACGACAGGTACGCGCCTGTCGTTTTATTTTGACCAAATTTTTTTTTTTTTTTTTGACCAAAAATTAAAATTTCTCCAAATTTCTCCAAACTCGGATATATCATCTGGGGGTCCGAGGGGAGTCCAACGCAGAAGGTTTGGTTGAAATCGGGCCGGTGGTTTTGGAGAAAATGACCAAAAACCAAACAGGCGATTTTAAAAAGACGACAGGTACGCGCCTGTCGTTTTATTTTGACCAATTTTTTTTTTTTTTTTTGACCAAAAATTAAAATTTCTCCAAATTTCTCCAAACTCGGATATATCATCTGGGGGTCCGAGGGGAGTCCAACGCAGAAGGTTTGGTTGAAATCGGGCCGGTGGTTTTGGAGAAAATGACCAAAAACCAAACAGGCGATTTTAAAAAGACGACAGGTACGCGCCTGTCGTTTTTTTTTTGACCAAATTTTTTTTTTTTTTTGACCAAAAATTAAAATTTCTCCAAATTTCTCCAAACTCGGATATATCATCTGGGGGTCCGAGGGGAGTCCAACGCAGAAGGTTTGGTTGAAATCGGGCCGGTGGTTTTGGAGAAAATGACCAAAAACCAAACAGGCGATTTTAAAAAGACGACAGGTACGCGCCTGTCGTTTTTTTTTGACCAAATTCTTTCTTTTTTTTTGACGAAAATTTAAAATTTCTCCAAACTCGAATATATCATCTGGGGGTCCGAGGGGAGTCCAACGCAGAAGGTTTGGTTGAAATCGGGCCGGTGGTTTTGGAGAAAATGACCAAAAACCAAACAGGCGATTTTAAAAAGACGACAGGTACGCGCCTGTCGTTTTTTTTTGACCAAATTTTTTTTTTTTTTTGACGAAAATTTAAAATTTCTCCAAACTCAGATATATCATCTGGGGGTCCGAGGGGAGTCCAACGCAGAAGGTTTGGTTGAAATCGGGCCGGTGGTTTTGGAGAAAATGACCAAAAACCAAACAGGCGATTTTAAAAAGACGACAGGTACGCGCCTGTCGTTTTATTTTGACCAATTTTTTTTTTTTTTTTTGACCAAAAATTAAAATTTCTCCAAATTTCTCCAAACTCGGATATATCATCTGGGGGTCCGAGGGGAGTCCTATGCAGAAGGTTTGGTTGAAATCGGGCCGGTGGTTTTGGAGAAAATTACCAAAAACCAAACAGGCGATTTTAAAAAGACGACAGGTACGCGCCTGTCGTTTTTTTTTGACCATTTTTTTTTTTTTTTTTGACCAAAAATTAAAATTTCTCCAAACTCAGATATATCATCTGGGGGTCCGAGGGGAGTCCAACGCAGAAGGTTTGGTTGAAATCGGGCCGGTGGTTTTGGAGAAAATGACCAAAAACCAAACAGGCGATTTTAAAAAGACGACAGGTACGCGCCTGTCGTTTTTTTTTTGACCAAATTTTTTTTTTTTTTTGACCAAAAATTAAAATTTCTCCAAATTTCTCCAAACTCGGATATATCATCTGGGGGTCCGAGGGGAGTCCAACGCAGAAGGTTTGGTTGAAATCGGGCCGGTGGTTTTGGAGAAAATGACCAAAAACCAAACAGGCGATTTTAAAAAGACGACAGGTACGCGCCTGTCGTTTTTTTTTGACCAAATTTTTTTTTTTTTTTTTGACGAAAATTTAAAATTTCTCCAAACTCGAATATATCATCTGGGGGTCCGAGGGGAGTCCAACGCAGAAGGTTTGGTTGAAATCGGGCCGGTGGTTTTGGAGAAAATGACCAAAAACCAAACAGGCGATTTTAAAAAGACGACAGGTACGCGCCTGTCGTTTTTTTTTGACCAAATTTTTTTTTTTTTTTGACGAAAATTTAAAATTTCTCCAAACTCAGATATATCATCTGGGGGTCCGAGGGGAGTCCAACGCAGAAGGTTTGGTTGAAATCGGGCCGGTGGTTTTGGAGAAAATGACCAAAAACCAAACAGGCGATTTTAAAAAGACGACAGGTACGCGCCTGTCGTTTTATTTTGACCAATTTTTTTTTTTTTTTTGACCAAAAATTAAAATTTCTCCAAATTTCTCCAAACTCGGATATATCATCTGGGGGTCCGAGGGGAGTCCTATGCAGAAGGTTTGGTTGAAATCGGGCCGGTGGTTTTGGAGAAAATTACCAAAAACCAAACAGGCGATTTTAAAAAGACGACAGGTACGCGCCTGTCGTTTTTTTTTGACCAATTTTTTTTTTTTTTTTGACCAAAAATTAAAATTTCTCCAAACTCAGATATATCATCTGGGGGTCCGAGGGGAGTCCAACGCAGAAGGTTTGGTTGAAACCGGGCCGGTGGTTTTGGAGAAAATGACCAAAAACCAAACAGGCGATTTTAAAAAGACGACAGGTACGCGCCTGTCGTTTTTTTTTGACCAAATTTTTTTTTTTTTTTGACCAAAAATTAAAATTTCTCCAAATTTCTCCAAACTCGGATATATCATCTGGGGGTCCGAGGGGAGTCCAACGCAGAAGGTTTGGTTGAAATCGGGCCGGTGGTTTTGGAGAAAATGACCAAAAACCAAACAGGCGATTTTAAAAAGACGACAGGTACGCGCCTGTTTTTTTTTGACCAATTTTTTTTTTTTTTTTGACCAAAAATTAAAATTTCTCCAAATTTCTCCAAACTCGGATATATCATCTGGGGGTCCGAGGGGAGTCCAACGCAGAAGGTTTGGTTGAAATCGGGCCGGTGGTTTTGGAGAAAATGACCAAAAACCAAACAGGCGATTTTAAAAAGACGACAGGTACGCGCCTGTCGTTTTTTTTTGACCAAATTTTTTTTTTTTTTTGACGAAAATTTAAAATTTCTCCAAACTCGAATATATCATCTGGGGGTCCGAGGGGAGTCCAACGCAGAAGGTTTGGTTGAAATCGGGCCGGTGGTTTTGGAGAAAATGACCAAAAACCAAACAGGCGATTTTAAAAAGACGACAGGTACGCGCCTGTCGTTTTTTTTTGACCAAATTTTTTTTTTTTTTTGACGAAAATTTAAAATTTCTCCAAACTCGATATATCATCTGGGGGTCCGAGGGGAGTCCAACGCAGAAGGTTTGGTTGAAATCGGGCCGGTGGTTTTGGAGAAAATGACCAAAAACCAAACAGGCGATTTTAAAAAGACGACAGGTACGCGCCTGTCGTTTTATTTTGACCAATTTTTTTTTTTTTTTTTGACCAAAAATTAAAATTTCTCCAAATTTCTCCAAACTCGGATATATCATCTGGGGGTCCGAGGGGAGTCCAACGCAGAAGGTTTGGTTGAAATCGGGCCGGTGGTTTTGGAGAAAATGACCAAAAACCAAACAGGCGATTTTAAAAAGACGACAGGTACGCGCCTGTCGTTTTTTTTTGACCAATTTTTTTTTTTTTTTTGACCAAAAATTAAAATTTCTCCAAACTCGGATATATCATCTGGGGGTCCGAGGGGAGTCCAACGCAGAAGGTTTGGTTGAAATCGGGCCGGTGGTTTTGGAGAAAATGACCAAAAACCAAACAGGCGATTTTAAAAAGACGACAGGTACGCGCCTGTCGTTTTTTTTTGACCAATTTTTTTTTTTTTTTTGACCAAAAATTAAAATTTCTCCAAATTTCTCCAAACTCGGATATATCATCTGGGGGTCCGAGGGGAGTCCAACGCAGAAGGTTTGGTTGAAATCGGGCCGGTGGTTTTGGAGAAAATGACCAAAAACCAAACAGGCGATTTTAAAAAGACGACAGGTACGCGCCTGTCGTTTTTTTTTGACCAAATTTTTTTTTTTTTTTGACGAAAATTTAAAATTTCTCCAAACTCGAATATATCATCTGGGGGTCCGAGGGGAGTCCAACGCAGAAGGTTTGGTTGAAATCGGGCCGGTGGTTTTGGAGAAAATGACCAAAAACCAAACAGGCGATTTTAAAAAGACGACAGGTACGCGCCTGTCGTTTTTTTTTGACCAAATTTTTTTTTTTTTTTTACCAAAAATTAAAATTTCTCCAAATTTCTCCAAACTCGGATATATCATCTGGGGGTCCGAGGGGAGTCCAACGCAGAAGGTTTGGTTGAAATCGGGCCGGTGGTTTTGGAGAAAATGACCAAAAACCAAACAGGCGATTTTAAAAAGACGACAGGTACGCGCCTGTCGTTTTTTTTTGACCAAATTTTTTTTTTTTTTTGACGAAAATTTAAAATTTCTCCAAACTCGAATATATCATCTGGGGGTCCGAGGGGAGTCCAACGCAGAAGGTTTGGTTGAAATCGGGCCGGTGGTTTTGGAGAAAATGACCAAAAACCAAACAGGCGATTTTAAAAAGACGACAGGTACGCGCCTGTCGTTTTTTTTTGACCAAATTTTTTTTTTTTTTTGACGAAAATTTAAAATTTCTCCAAACTCGATATATCATCTGGGGGTCCGAGGGGAGTCCAACGCAGAAGGTTTGGTTGAAATCGGGCCGGTGGTTTTGGAGAAAATGACCAAAAACCAAACAGGCGATTTTAAAAAGACGACAGGTACGCGCCTGTCGTTTTATTTTGACCAATTTTTTTTTTTTTTTTGACCAAAAATTAAAATTTCTCCAAATTTCTCCAAACTCGGATATATCATCTGGGGGTCCGAGGGGAGTCCAACGCAGAAGGTTTGGTTGAAATCGGGCCGGTGGTTTTGGAGAAAATGACCAAAAACCAAACAGGCGATTTTAAAAAGACGACAGGTACGCGCCTGTCGTTTTTTTTTGACCAATTTTTTTTTTTTTTTGACCAAAAATTAAAATTTCTCCAAACTCAGATATATCATCTGGGGGTCCGAGGGGAGTCCAACGCAGAAGGTTTGGTTGAAATCGGGCCGGTGGTTTTGGAGAAAATGACCAAAAACCAAACAGGCGATTTTAAAAAGACGACAGGTACGCGCCTGTCGTTTTTTTTTGACCAAATTTTTTTTTTTTTTTGACCAAAAATTAAAATTTCTCCAAATTTCTCCAAACTCGGATATATCATCTGGGGGTCCGAGGGGAGTCCAACGCAGAAGGTTTGGTTGAAATCGGGCCGGTGGTTTTGGAGAAAATGACCAAAAACCAAACAGGCGATTTTAAAAAGACGACAGGGTTGTTTTTTTTTGACCAATTTTTTTTTTTTTTTTTGACCAAAAATTAAAATTTCTCCAAATTTCTCCAAACTCGGATATATCATCTGGGGGTCCGAGGGGAGTCCAACGCAGAAGGTTTGGTTGAAATCGGGCCGGTGGTTTTGGAGAAAATGACCAAAAACCAAACAGGCGATTTTAAAAAGACGACAGGTACGCGCCTGTCGTTTTTTTTTGACCAAATTTTTTTTTTTTTTTGACGAAAATTTAAAATTTCTCCAAACTCGAATATATCATCTGGGGGTCCGAGGGGAGTCCAACGCAGAAGGTTTGGTTGAAATCGGGCCGGTGGTTTTGGAGAAAATGACCAAAAACCAAACAGGCGATTTTAAAAAGACGACAGGTACGCGCCTGTCGTTTTTTTTTGACCAAATTTTTTTTTTTTTTTGACGAAAATTTAAAATTTCTCCAAACTCGATATATCATCTGGGGGTCCGAGGGGAGTCCAACGCAGAAGGTTTGGTTGAAATCGGGCCGGTGGTTTTGGAGAAAATGACCAAAAACCAAACAGGCGATTTTAAAAAGACGACAGGTACGCGCCTGTCGTTTTATTTTGACCAATTTTTTTTTTTTTTTTTGACCAAAAATTAAAATTTCTCCAAATTTCTCCAAACTCGGATATATCATCTGGGGGTCCGAGGGGAGTCCAACGCAGAAGGTTTGGTTGAAATCGGGCCGGTGGTTTTGGAGAAAATTACCAAAAACCAAACAGGCGATTTTAAAAAGACGACAGGTACGCGCCTGTCGTTTTTTTTTTGACCAATTTTTTTTTTTTTTTTGACCAAAAATTAAAATTTCTCCAAACTCGGATATATCATCTGGGGGTCCGAGGGGAGTCCAACGCAGAAGGTTTGGTTGAAATCGGGCCGGTGGTTTTGGAGAAAATGACCAAAAACCAAACAGGCGATTTTAAAAAGACGACAGGTACGCGCCTGTCGTTTTTTTTTGACCAATTTTTTTTTTTTTTTTGACCAAAAATTAAAATTTCTCCAAATTTCTCCAAACTCGGATATATCATCTGGGGGTCCGAGGGGAGTCCAACGCAGAAGGTTTGGTTGAAATCGGGCCGGTGGTTTTGGAGAAAATGACCAAAAACCAAACAGGCGATTTTAAAAAGACGACAGGTACGCGCCTGTCGTTTTTTTTTGACCAAATTTTTTTTTTTTTTTGACGAAAATTTAAAATTTCTCCAAACTCGAATATATCATCTGGGGGTCCGAGGGGAGTCCAACGCAGAAGGTTTGGTTGAAATCGGGCCGGTGGTTTTGGAGAAAATGACCAAAAACCAAACAGGCGATTTTAAAAAGACGACAGGTACGCGCCTGTCGTTTTTTTTTGACCAAATTTTTTTTTTTTTTTGACCAAAAATTAAAATTTCTCCAATTCTCCAAACTCGGATATATCATCTGGGGGTCCGAGGGGAGTCCAACGCAGAAGGTTTGGTTGAAATCGGGCCGGTGGTTTTGGAGAAAATGACCAAAAACCAAACAGGCGATTTTAAAAAGACGACAGGTACGCGCCTGTCGTTTTTTTTTGACCAAATTTTTTTTTTTTTTTGACGAAAATTTAAAATTTCTCCAAACTCGAATATATCATCTGGGGGTCCGAGGGGAGTCCAACGCAGAAGGTTTGGTTGAAATCGGGCCGGTGGTTTTGGAGAAAATGACCAAAAACCAAACAGGCGATTTTAAAAAGACGACAGGTACGCGCCTGTCGTTTTTTTTTGACCAAATTTTTTTTTTTTTTTGACGAAAATTTAAAATTTCTCCAAACTCAGATATATCATCTGGGGGTCCGAGGGGAGTCCAACGCAGAAGGTTTGGTTGAAATCGGGCCGGTGGTTTTGGAGAAAATGACCAAAAACCAAACAGGCGATTTTAAAAAGACGACAGGTACGCGCCTGTCGTTTTATTTTGACCAATTTTTTTTTTTTTTTTTGACCAAAAATTAAAATTTCTCCAAATTTCTCCAAACTCGGATATATCATCTGGGGGTCCGAGGGGAGTCCTATGCAGAAGGTTTGGTTGAAATCGGGCCGGTGGTTTTGGAGAAAATTACCAAAAACCAAACAGGCGATTTTAAAAAGACGACAGGTACGCGCCTGTCGTTTTTTTTTGACCAATTTTTTTTTTTTTTTTGACCAAAAATTAAAATTTCTCCAAACTCAGATATATCATCTGGGGGTCCGAGGGGAGTCCAACGCAGAAGGTTTGGTTGAAATCGGGCCGGTGGTTTTGGAGAAAATGACCAAAAACCAAACAGGCGATTTTAAAAAGACGACAGGTACGCGCCTGTCGTTTTTTTTTTGACCAAATTTTTTTTTTTTTTTGACCAAAAATTAAAATTTCTCCAAATTTCTCCAAACTCGGATATATCATCTGGGGGTCCGAGGGGAGTCCAACGCAGAAGGTTTGGTTGAAATCGGGCCGGTGGTTTTGGAGAAAATGACCAAAAACCAAACAGGCGATTTTAAAAAGACGACAGGTACGCGCCTGTCGTTTTTTTTTGACCAAATTTTTTTTTTTTTTTTGACGAAAATTTAAAATTTCTCCAAACTCGAATATATCATCTGGGGGTCCGAGGGGAGTCCAACGCAGAAGGTTTGGTTGAAATCGGGCCGGTGGTTTTGGAGAAAATGACCAAAAACCAAACAGGCGATTTTAAAAAGACGACAGGTACGCGCCTGTCGTTTTTTTTTGACCAAATTTTTTTTTTTTTTTGACGAAAATTTAAAATTTCTCCAAACTCAGATATATCATCTGGGGGTCCGAGGGGAGTCCAACGCAGAAGGTTTGGTTGAAATCGGGCCGGTGGTTTTGGAGAAAATGACCAAAAACCAAACAGGCGATTTTAAAAAGACGACAGGTACGCGCCTGTCGTTTTATTTTGACCAATTTTTTTTTTTTTTTTTGACCAAAAATTAAAATTTCTCCAAATTTCTCCAAACTCGGATATATCATCTGGGGGTCCGAGGGGAGTCCTATGCAGAAGGTTTGGTTGAAATCGGGCCGGTGGTTTTGGAGAAAATTACCAAAAACCAAACAGGCGATTTTAAAAAGACGACAGGTACGCGCCTGTCGTTTTTTTTTTAACAATTTTTTTTTTTTTTTTGACCAAAAATTAAAATTTCTCCAAACTCAGATATATCATCTGGGGGTCCGAGGGGAGTCCAACGCAGAAGGTTTGGTTGAAATCGGGCCGGTGGTTTTGGAGAAAATGACCAAAAACCAAACAGGCGATTTTAAAAAGACGACAGGTACGCGCCTGTCGTTTTTTTTTTGACCAAATTTTTTTTTTTTTTTGACCAAAAATTAAAATTTCTCCAAATTTCTCCAAACTCGGATATATCATCTGGGGGTCCGAGGGGAGTCCAACGCAGAAGGTTTGGTTGAAATCGGGCCGGTGGTTTTGGAGAAAATGACCAAAAACCAAACAGGCGATTTTAAAAAGACGACAGGTTTTTTTTTGACCAATTTTTTTTTTTTTTTGTTGACCAAAAATTAAAATTTCTCCAAATTTCTCCAAACTCGGATATATCATCTGGGGGTCCGAGGGGAGTCCAACGCAGAAGGTTTGGTTGAAATCGGGCCGGTGGTTTTGGAGAAAATGACCAAAAACCAAACAGGCGATTTTAAAAAGACGACAGGTACGCGCCTGTCGTTTTTTTTTGACCAAATTTTTTTTTTTTTTTGACGAAAATTTAAAATTTCTCCAAACTCGAATATATCATCTGGGGGTCCGAGGGGAGTCCAACGCAGAAGGTTTGGTTGAAATCGGGCCGGTGGTTTTGGAGAAAATGACCAAAAACCAAACAGGCGATTTTAAAAAGACGACAGGTACGCGCCTGTCGTTTTTTTTTGACCAAATTTTTTTTTTTTTTTGACGAAAATTTAAAATTTCTCCAAACTCAGATATATCATCTGGGGGTCCGAGGGGAGTCCAACGCAGAAGGTTTGGTTGAAATCGGGCCGGTGGTTTTGGAGAAAATGACCAAAAACCAAACAGGCGATTTTAAAAAGACGACAGGTACGCGCCTGTCGTTTTATTTTGACCAATTTTTTTTTTTTTTTTTTACCAAAAATTAAAATTTCTCCAAATTTCTCCAAACTCGGATATATCATCTGGGGGTCCGAGGGGAGTCCTATGCAGAAGGTTTGGTTGAAATCGGGCCGGTGGTTTTGGAGAAAATTACCAAAAACCAAACAGGCGATTTTAAAAAGATGACAGGTACGCGCCTGTCGTTTTTTTTTTGACCAATTTTTTTTTTTTTTTTGACCAAAAATTAAAATTTCTCCAAACTCGGATATATCATCTGGGGGTCCGAGGGGAGTCCAACGCAGAAGGTTTGGTTGAAATCGGGCCGGTGGTTTTGGAGAAAATGACCAAAAACCAAACAGGCGATTTTAAAAAGACGACAGGTACGCGCCTGTCGTTTTTTTTTGACCAAATTTTTTTTTTTTTTTGACGAAAATTTAAAATTTCTCCAAACTCAGATATATCATCTGGGGGTCCGAGGGGAGTCCAACGCAGAAGGTTTGGTTGAAATCGGGCCGGTGGTTTTGGAGAAAATGACCAAAAACCAAACAGGCGATTTTAAAAAGACGACAGGTACGCGCCTGTCGTTTTATTTTGACCAATTTTTTTTTTTTTTTTTTACCAAAAATTAAAATTTCTCCAAATTTCTCCAAACTCGGATATATCATCTGGGGGTCCGAGGGGAGTCCTATGCAGAAGGTTTGGTTGAAATCGGGCCGGTGGTTTTGGAGAAAATGACCAAAAACCAAACAGGCGATTTTAAAAAGACGACAGGTACGCGCCTGTCGTTTTTTTTTGACCAATTTTTTTTTTTTTTTTGACCAAAAATTAAAATTTCTCCAAACTCAGATATATCATCTGGGGGTCCGAGGGGAGTCCAACGCAGAAGGTTTGGTTGAAATCGGGCCGGTGGTTTTGGAGAAAATGACCAAAAACCAAACAGGCGATTTTAAAAAGACGACAGGTACGCGCCTGTCGTTTTTTTTTTTACCAAATTTTTTTTTTTTTTTGACCAAAAATTAAAATTTCTCCAAATTTCTCCAAACTCGGATATATCATCTGGGGGTCCGAGGGGAGTCCAACGCAGAAGGTTTGGTTGAAATCGGGCCGGTGGTTTTGGAGAAAATGACCAAAAACCAAACAGGCGATTTTAAAAAGACGACAGGTTTTTTTTTGACCAATTTTTTTTTTTTTTTGTTGACCAAAAATTAAAATTTCTCCAAATTTCTCCAAACTCGGATATATCATCTGGGGGTCCGAGGGGAGTCCAACGCAGAAGGTTTGGTTGAAATCGGGCCGGTGGTTTTGGAGAAAATGACCAAAAACCAAACAGGCGATTTTAAAAAGACGACAGGTACGCGCCTGTCGTTTTTTTTTGACCAAATTTTTTTTTTTTTTTGACGAAAATTTAAAATTTCTCCAAACTCGAATATATCATCTGGGGGTCCGAGGGGAGTCCAACGCAGAAGGTTTGGTTGAAATCGGGCCGGTGGTTTTGGAGAAAATGACCAAAAACCAAACAGGCGATTTTAAAAAGACGACAGGTACGCGCCTGTCGTTTTTTTTTGACCAAATTTTTTTTTTTTTTGACGAAAATTTAAAATTTCTCCAAACTCAGATATATCATCTGGGGGTCCGAGGGGAGTCCAACGCAGAAGGTTTGGTTGAAATCGGGCCGGTGGTTTTGGAGAAAATGACCAAAAACCAAACAGGCGATTTTAAAAAGACGACAGGTACGCGCCTGTCGTTTTATTTTGACCAATTTTTTTTTTTTTTTTTGACCAAAAATTAAAATTTCTCCAAATTTCTCCAAACTCGGATATATCATCTGGGGGTCCGAGGGGAGTCCTATGCAGAAGGTTTGGTTGAAATCGGGCCGGTGGTTTTGGAGAAAATTACCAAAAACCAAACAGGCGATTTTAAAAAGATGACAGGTACGCGCCTGTCGTTTTTTTTTTGACCAATTTTTTTTTTTTTTTTGACCAAAAATTAAAATTTCTCCAAATTTCTCCAAACTCGGATATATCATCTGGGGGTCCGAGGGGAGTCCAACGCAGAAGGTTTGGTTGAAATCGGGCCGGTGGTTTTGGAGAAAATGACCAAAAACCAAACAGGCGATTTTAAAAATACGACAGGTACGCGCCTGTCGTTTTTTTTTGACCAAATTTTTTTTTTTTTTTTGACGAAAATTTAAAATTTCTCCAAACTCGAATATATCATCTGGGGGTCCGAGGGGAGTCCAACGCAGAAGGTTTGGTTGAAATCGGGCCGGTGGTTTTGGAGAAAATGACCAAAAACCAAACAGGCGATTTTAAAAAGACGACAGGTACGCGCCTGTCGTTTTTTTTTGACCAAATTTTTTTTTTTTTTTGACGAAAATTTAAAATTTCTCCAAACTCGAATATATCATCTGGGGGTCCGAGGGGAGTCCAACGCAGAAGGTTTGGTTGAAATCGGGCCGGTGGTTTTGGAGAAAATGACCAAAAACCAAACAGGCGATTTTAAAAAGACGACAGGTACGCGCCTGTCGTTTTATTTTGACCAATTTTTTTTTTTTTTTTTGACCAAAAATTAAAATTTCTCCAAATTTCTCCAAACTCGGATATATCATCTGGGGGTCCGAGGGGAGTCCAACGCAGAAGGTTTGGTTGAAATCGGGCCGGTGGTTTTGGAGAAAATGACCAAAAACCAAACAGGCAATTTTAAAAAGACGACAGGTACGCGCCTGTCGTTTTTTTTGGACCAAATTTTTTTTTTTTTTTGACGAAAATTTAAAATTTCTCCAAACTCGAATATATCATCTGGGGGTCCGAGGGGAGTCCAACGCAGAAGGTTTGGTTGAAATCGGGCCGGTGGTTTTGGAGAAAATGACCAAAAACCAAACAGGCGATTTTAAAAAGACGACAGGTACGCGCCTGTCGTTTTATTTTGACCAAATTTTTTTTTTTTTTTGACCAAAAATTAAAATTTCTCCAAATTTCTCCAAACTCGGATATATCATCTGGGGGTCCGAGGGGAGTCCAACGCAGAAGGTTTGGTTGAAATCGGGCCGGTGGTTTTGGAGAAAATGACCAAAAACCAAACAGGCGATTTTAAAAAGACGACAGGTACGCGTCTGTCGTTTTTTTTTTGACCAAATTTTTTTTTTTTTTTTGACCAAAAATTAAAATTTCTCCAAATTTCTCCAAACTCGGATATATCATCTGGGGGTCCGAAGGGAGTCCAACGCAGAAGGTTTGGTTGAAATCGGGCCGGTGGTTTTGGAGAAAATGACCAAAAACCAAACAGGCGATTTTAAAAAGACGACAGGTTTTTTTTTTGACCAAATTTTTTTTTTTTTGTTGACCCAAAATTAAAATTTCTCCAAATTTCTCCAAACTCGGATATATCATCTGGGGGTCCGAGGGGAGTCCAACGCAGAAGGTTTGGTTGAAATCGGGCCGGTGGTTTTGGAGAAAATGACCAAAAACCAAACAGGCGATTTTAAAAAGACGACAGGTACGCGCCTGTCGTTTTTTTTGACCAAATTTTTTTTTTTTTTTGACCAAAAATTAAAATTTCTCCAAATTTCTCCAAACTCGGATATATCATCTGGGGGTCCGAGGGGAGTCCAACGCAGAAGGTTTGGTTGAAATCGGGCCGGTGGTTTTGGAGAAAATGACCAAAAACCAAACAGGCGATTTAAAAAAGACGACAGGTACGCGCCTGTCGTTTTTTTTGACCAAATTTTTTTTTTTTTTGACGAAAATTTAAAATTTCTCCAAACTCGAATATATCATCTGGGGGTCCGAGGGGAGTCCAACGCAGAAGGTTTGGTTGAAATCGGGCCGGTGGTTTTGGAGAAAATGACCAAAAACCAAACAGGCGATTTTAAAAAGACGACAGGTACGCGCCTGTCGTTTTTTTTTTACCAATTTTTTTTTTTTTTTTGACCAAAAATTTAAATTTCTCCAAACTCAGATATATCATCTGGGGGTCCGAGGGGAGTCCAACGCAGAAGGTTTGGTTGAAATCGGGCCGGTGGTTTTGGAGAAAATGACCAAAAACCAAACAGGCGATTTTAAAAAGACGACAGGTACGCGCCTGTCGTTTTTTTTTTTACCATTTTTTTTTTTTTTTTGACGAAAATTTAAAATTTCTCCAAACTCGAATATATCATCTGGGGGTCCGAGGGGAGTCCAACGCAGAAGGTTTGGTTGAAATCGGGCCGGTGGTTTTGGAGAAAATGACCAAAAACCAAACAGGCGATATTAAAAAGACGACAGGTACGCGCCTGTCGTTTTATTTTGACCAAATTTTTTTTTTTTTTTGACCAAAAATTAAAATTTCTCCAAATTTCTCCAAACTCGGATATATCATCTGGGGGTCCGAGGGGAGTCCAACGCAGAAGGTTTGGTTGAAATCGGGCCGGTGGTTTTGGAGAAAATGACCAAAAACCAAACAGGCGATTTTAAAAAGACGACAGGTACGCGCCTGTCGTTTTATTTTGACCAAATTTTTTTTTTTTTTTTTACCAAAAATTAAAATTTCTCCAAATTTCTCCAAACTCGGATATATCATCTGGGGGTCCGAGGGGAATCCTATGCAGAAGGTTTGGTTGAAATCGGGCCGGTGGTTTTGGAGAAAATTACCAAAAACCAAACAGGCGATTTTAAAAAGACGACAGGTACGCGCCTGTCGTTTTTTTTTGACCAAATTTTTTTTTTTTTTTGACGAAAATTTAAAATTTCTCCAAACTCGAATATATCATCTGGGGGTCCGAGGGGAGTCCAACGCAGAAGGTTTGGTTGAAATCGGGCCGGTGGTTTTGGAGAAGATGACCAAAAACCAAACAGGTGATTTGGTCGGTTTCCATGATTCCAATTTTTACAGCGCATTGATTATTTATGTACATTGTCTTGATTATATCATAGGTTTTTCCCCCAATACCTTTTTCTAGTAGTTTCAGAAACAGACCATGATGCCAAATTGAGTCGAATGCTTTCTTGAAATCTACAAAACAAGAGAAGATTTTGTTTTTGTTGTGGTGGACGTGTTTCTGGATGAGGGTGTGGAGGGTGTAGATGTGGTCAGTGGTTCTGTGTTGTGGAGTGAATCCAATCTGACTCTTGCTCAGGACATTATGTTCACTGAGGAAGTTTTGCAGACGGCTGTTTAAGATGCTGCAGAACAACTTCCCCAGGTTGCTGCTGACACATATGCCTCTGTAGTTGTTGGGCTCATACTTATCTCCACTTTTATGGATTGGAGTGATAATCCCTTGGCCCCAGGTGTCTGGAAAATGACCGATGTTCAAGATGATATTAAATAATTTCAGTATGGCAGTCTTGATTTTATGGCTGCCGAACCGAAGCATTTCATTTAAGATGCGATCCGGTCCACTTGCCTTCCTTGGCTGCAGGGCCTGGATCTTGGTCAGTAGCTCCTCTTCACTAATTTCATGATCTAATGGGTTTTGGTTGTCTTTAACGACTGATTCAAGAGTTTCTAATTTGTTTAGCAGATTATTTTGGGCTGAATTCGGAGTGATTGTACTGTATAGATTTTCAAAGTGTTTTTTCCAAATTTCACCATTTTGAATTGCCAATTCTTCTTTGTGTGATTTGTTGAATGAATGCCATTTTTTCCAAAAATTATTTGAATCAATGGATTCTTCAATTTCTTCGAGGAGTTGCTGTTCGTGTTGCTTCTTTTTAGTGCTTAGTGTTTTTCTGTATAATTTCAATGATTCACAATAACGAAGGCGGAGCTCATGATTGTCAGGTTGCCGGTGTTTTTCATTGGATAATTTACGGAGTGTTTTTCTCAGACACCTGCAGTCAGAGTCAAACCACTTTTCATGAGTAGATTTGTTTGAACTGTGATGATGAGGTTTGCTCAGATTGGACAGAAGTGCTGTTTTGTCAAATATGTCATTGATATCCCCAACAGCCTGATTGAGGCCATCTTTATTGTGGGGATATAAGGTGGAGAGAAAATGGTCCAACTTCATTTGGATAGTTGGGTGCCCGATGGCTCTCTGGTAGTCATCTTTGCTATGACTTGTCCACCTATAAGGTTGTTTGGATGGGTTGAGTCTGCTGGGCTCTGCTACATGGGGGTCTGTTGGGCTCTTCTTAATGTACAGGGTGATTTTGCTGTGATCTGATAGGGGCGTTAGGGGGCTGATGGTGAATGCTCTTAGATAGGAGGGGTCTAGGTCTGTAATACTATAGTCTACTGTGCTGTTGCCAAGAGGAGAGCTGTATGTGTAGAGACCAAAGGAGTCCCCTCGAAGCCGACCGTTGACTATGTACAGACCCAGCGTGCGACACATCTGCAGCAGTTGATGCCCATTTCTGTTGACTGTTTTGTCTAGATTGTTTCTGTGCTGATGTGGATGAGGGGTGATGTTGATCTGGCCAGGTATGTGTTTGTCCCCATGTGTGTTTATTAAGTCAGGTTCTGTGCCTGTTCTGGCATTGAGATCACCACAGATCAGCACGTTTCCCTGTGTCTGGTAATAGTTGATTTCATCTTCCAGAATGGTAAAGGTGTTTTCGTTGTAGTAAGGGGACTCTGATGGGGGGATATAGGTTGTGCACAGGAATAGGTCTTTGTCTGTGGAGACAGCCTCTTTTTTTATTTTGAACCAAATTGAAAAATTTCCTTTTTTGATGAACTCTATTGAATGAGTGAGGTTTGCCTTGTACCAGATCAACATCCCCCCTGAATCCCTGCCTTGGCTTACATTCTTAAGTTTCATGGATGGAAAAACCACTTCTCTATACCCCAGAGGACAACCAGTGGGCATGTCTCCTCTATTCCAAGTTTCCTGCAACACAATGATATCAGATTGTTCTATTTCTCTATTAAAGTCTGGGGTCCTGCTCTTAAGGCCAAAAGCCGAGGACCTCAGACCCTGGATGTTCCAACATGAAATAACAAACGATTTAGAATTCATTAACTATAAAACTCAAATGATGCATTCAGTGTTAAAATGAGATAAACTTCCAATCCCACTGCCAATGAAGAGATTAATTCTAATGCATTTTAGGTATTCGTTTCAATCTAATAATATAATAATATTTAAAAATGAACAAATAAATAAATAATAATAGATATGATTGTCTACTGTACTTGGCCCATCAGGTGGGAGCAGAGCAGGCTCAGCATGTGTTGGATGTCTCTCAGCTGGCTGTGTGGGGGTGTAGGGGTGGGGGCAGGGGTTGGAAGGGTAGGCGGGGGGTCTGCTGCTCTCCTCACCACCTGGCTGTAGTTCAGTGGGCCGGGGCCTGGCTCCTGGTGATGGCGATGGGGTGGGGCTCTTGGGGGTAGGAGGGGCTCTGGGTAGGTGTGAGGGGGCTCGTAGCTGCCCTGGGGTCTACGTGGAGATGGTCTGGATGGTCTGGAAGGTCTGGGAGGTCTGGGAGGTCTGGGCGGTCTGGGGGGGCTGTGGGCTGAGCTGCTCCTTCTGCGGGGGGTGGACTGGTCTCGGTTGAGAGCGACGTCCTTCAGTGTCCGGGCGAAGATGGGGACGATGTTTTTAAAGAGGTGCACGTTGTCATAGAGGCAGCTGATGTCCAGGGAGGGGTGGTGGGCCAGGTGGACGTTGGGCCTCAGGACACAGTCTCTGGAGACGCTGCTGTTGATCCTGTGGATGGTGTCTGGATGGAAGTCTCTCCTGGGCAGCAGGGTGGACACCACCACTCTGCTGGTGGGGAAGGTGCTGGAGGCTTTCTCTATGACTCCTCTAAGGGACTCTGACACTCTGTCCTGCTGCGTCCTCAGCTCGTTGGTGCCGGTGTGGATGATGATGTGGCTGGGGGAGCCCAGCTGCTCCACCGACAGCAGCTCCAGGGCCTGGCGGCTGGTTGGACACCACAGTTTGGACACGTTGTGGTTGGGGAACAGTTTCTTTTCATCTAAGAACTTTCCATTGGAGTCGATGAGGATGACGATGTCTGGTTGCTGCGCCGGACTGGATGGACGAGGGGTGGAGTCCACCAGAGGGCTGGGCGGGGGTCTGGGTGTAGTGTTGGTCTGTGGACTAGAAGAGAGCTGCCGGGTGGGTGGGGCCTCTCGGTCCTGGTGGTTCTGAGTGGGTGGGGCCTCTTGGTCCTGGTGGTTCTGAGTGGAGCTTCCAGGGTCCTGGTTGTGGTCTGGGTGTGGGTCTAGCTGTCCTGTCAGGCCTGGGGGGTCTCTGTCTCTGTCCTGGAGCTTCTGTGACAGAGAGGCCAGCTCTGTCCTGGTGTTCTCTCTCTCCTCTCTCAGCTCCTTCACCTCCTCTGTCAGAGCGCTCAGCGCTGCCATGTGTCTCTCCTGGTGCTGCTGCAGCTCTCTGATCTCCGTCCTCAGTCTGCTCAGCTCAGTCTGGTCCTGGTCTCTGTCCTGTCTCAGTCTGCTCAGCTCAGTCTGGTCCTGGTCTCTGTCCTGTCTCAGTCTGCTCAGCTCAGTCTGGTCCTGGTCTCTGTCCTGTCTCAGTCTGCTCAGCTCTGTGCTGAGGCTGCAGGTCTTCTCCTCCTCCTGGCTCGGCTGATGGCTCATCAGCTCTCTCAGCTGGACCAGCTCTCTCTCCAGCTCACTGAACTTCACCTTCATGTCGGTGATGGTGGAGGTCAGCTGGGGGTCCTGGGTCTGTTCAGAGCAGGGGGGCTCACTCTTCTCAGAGGGCTGGTCGGCAGGGGGGCAGGTGGGGGTGGATGTGGTGTCTGTGTCTGGCAGGGTGGGGGTGTCATCAGGCGGGATGGTCTTCTCCAGCTGAGCTCTTTCCTTGATGAGGAGGAAGTCCAGCTCAAACTGCCTGAGGTTCCCCTGCACCATGACGGTCCCGTTCTTGTAGAGGTTGACTGAGGTCATGGGGAAGTCTGGGTCTTCTGCTTCTCTGATCTTCAGCTTCCATCCGTTACAGATGCCCTCCTTCTTCACCGAGGGGTAGTGGCTCCTGATAGCAGAGTGCCATGCCAGTGGCTGCTCAGTGAAGAAGATGAAGTTGCTGATGTCTCCGGTCTTATAGGAGTCAGAGAAGAGTGTCTCTGGCCTTTCCCTCAAAACCTTCTGCTTGTAGGCCTTCCTGCTGGTTTCATTCTTCACCTCTTGTGGGTAGAAGAGAGGAACAGCCTCCTGCGCTGTGTCTATGGATGGCAGGGTGTCTGTGACTGAGGCTCTGGAACTCTGCTGGTGCTGCATGGCTGTGTTCCAACTCCTTAGTGACCGTTGCTATGGCTTACTGTCTTGTTGGCTAGCTGTTAGCATTAACTACAAACTAACTTAAATTAGTTTGGTAGTTATTATTTTGTTTTGTAAGCCCTTGTTCAGGTTATACTTCCTCTGGTGTTATCACTCACTTCAGTTACTGGTTGTTGTCCCTCTTCTTGGTCTCTGTCAGGTCTCTGTTTGTTGTCCTCAGGACTGTTTGACTCACTGTCAGTTTGGCAGTTGGCTGAACTTCTTTGCTGGACTCCTCAGTTCAGATGGATTTCTCCAAGTTTTCTTTGGTTTTTTCTTTTCCGTTCTTCTTCTTTCAGGGAGGTAATTGCTTTAAAAGTGTTTCCTCTTCAAAATTTGACACAAAATTGAAAGTTTATCTCATTTTAAAACAGAAAAAAGAGATCAACCTCAGGAGCTCATAATGATGCTGCTGCTGCTGCTGCTGCTGATGGAATTCTCTCTCTCTCTCATCATGTCCTCTCTCTCTCTCTCTCTCTGTCATCATGTCCTCTCTCTCTCTCTCTCTCTGTCATCATGTCATCTCTCTCTCTCTCTCTCTGTCATCATGTCATCTCTCTCTCTCTCTCTCTGTCATCATGTCATCTCTCTCTCTCTCTCTCTGTCATCATGTCATCTCTCTCTGTCATCATGTCATCATGTCATCTCTCTCTCTCTCTCTCTGTCATCATGTCATCTCTCTCTGTCATCATGTCATCATGTCATCTCTCTCTCTGTCATCATGTCATCTCTCTCTCTCTCTCTCTGTCATCATGTCATCTCTCTCTCTGTCATCATGTCATCTCTCTCTCTCTCTCTCTCTGTCATCATGTCATCTCTCTCTCTCTCTCTCTGTCATCATGTCATCTCTCTCTCTCTCTGTCATCATGTCATCTCTCTCTCTCTCTGTCATCATGTCATCTCTCTGTCATCATGTCATCATGTCATCTCTCTCTCTCTCTCTCTGTCATCATGTCATCTCTCAATTCAATTCAATTCAATTCAATTCAATTGGCTTTATTGGCATGACATACATGGTATATATTGCCAAAGCAAGCGTTTGGAATTAAAGAAAAATAATACAAACAACATTTACAGTATAGTGTTGTCATCACTGAAGAAAGACGTATAATCATTGTAAATACAATAAACAAAACACCAAACAACAACATTTGTGTCAGCTGACGAGTGTCACTCCCTGTCCCTCAGTCTATGACAGGCAGAGACATAGACTGCTGCTAGTTTATTATTCTTTGGTTCTTCCCCTAGCAGGATGGGAAGTTTTTCTTCATCTGATAGTTTTAAAAAACCTTTTGTTATAGATTCAAATTTTAGGAAATAGGTTTCTCTAATATTTAGATATTTTTCACATTTGGTGAGGAAGTGCAGTTCTGTTTCTGGTTGGTTAAGGCTGCAGTGACAGCACAGCCTCTGCTCTGCAGGGAGCCAGGTTTTCCTGTGCCTCCCTGTTTCAATAGCAAGGCTGTGTTCACTCAGTCTGTACTTTGTCAGGGTTCGTTTTAATTGCTGATCAGTCACCATGCTCAAATAATCTGCTGTGGTGTACTGTCGATTTAGGGCCAGATAGCACTGCATTTTGCTCTGTGTTTTTGTTTGTGTTGGCCAATAAGTGATGTAGTCTTGTTTCAGATGTTTAGTAATCTGGTTGGGTCTGATTGGTGAGGTGTTGTGTTCCTGGGCTGTGCCAGTAGGGCAGGTTTGTGATCTCAGCCTCAGGACTAGTTGGGTAAGGGGGTTTCTACTGCTCATGTCTTGGCATTGCAGGGCTTGGAAATGATACGAGAGGGGGTCACTTAGTTTTAGATGTGTCCAAAAGTTAATTGCTCTTTTTTGAATTTTTATTATTAGTGGGTATTTGCCTAATTCTGCCCTGCATGCATTGTTTGTCGCCTTCCTCTGGACATGCAGAAGGATTTTACACAGCTCTGCATGCAGGGTCTCAATGGGGTGTTTATCCCACTGAATAAAGTTGTGTTTTGTAAGTGGACCCCACACCTCACTGCCATAGAGTGCAATCGGTTCAATAACACATTCAATTAATTTTAGCCAGATTCGTGTTGGTATTTCAGTTTGTATATTTTTCTTTATGGCATAGAAAGCCCGGCGTGCTTTCTCTCTCAGTTCATGAACTGCCTCATTAAAATTTCCGGTTGAACTTATTTTTATTCCTAAATAGGTGTAGTGTGTGCAGTATTCTACCTGTTGTGTGCCAATTGAGAATTTAGGTAAAATATCTTGGGATCTGTATCTTTTTTGAAATATCATTGCTTTTGTCTTTTTGAGGTTTACTGTCAGGGCCCAGGTCTGACAGTAATGCTCTAACAGATCCAGGCTCTGCTGTAGACCCTGTGCTGTCGGGGACAGCAGAACCAGGTCATCTGCAAAGAGAAGACATTTTATCTCCTGATTGTGGAGACTTACACCAGGTACCGAGGACTTTTCTAGGGTGGTTGCCAATTCATTAATATAGATATTGAAGAGTGCAGGGCTGAGGTTGCAGCCCTGACGGACGCCTCGACCTTGGGTAAAATATTCTGTCCTCATGTTACGCGCCTGTCGTTTTATTTTGACCAATTTTTTTTTTTTTTTTTGACCAAAAATTTAAATTTCTCCAAATTTCTCCAAACTCGGATATATCATCTGGGGGTCCGAGGGGAGTCCAACGCAGAAGGTTTGGTTGAAATCGGGCCGGTGGTTTTGGAGAAAATGACCAAAAACCAAACAGGCGATTTTAAAAAGACGACAGGTACGCGCCTGTCGTTTTTTTTTTACCAAATTTTTTTTTTTTTTTTGACCAAAAATTAAAATTTCTCCAAATTTCTCCAAACTCGGATATATCATCTGGGGGTCCGAGGGGAGTCCTACGCAGAAGGTTTGGTTGAAATCGGGCCGGTGGTTTTGGAGAAAATGACCAAAAACCAAACAGGCGATTTTAAAAAGACGACAGGTACGCGCCTGTCGTTTTTTTTTTGACCAAATTTTTTTTTTTTTTGACGAAAATTTAAAATTTCTCCAAACTCGATTATATCATCTGGGGGTCCGAGGGGAGTCCAACGCAGAAGGTTTGGTTGAAATCGGGCCAGTGGTTTTGGAGAAAATGACCAAAAACCAAACAGGCGATTTTAAAAAGACGACAGGTACGCGCCTGTCGTTTTATTTTGACCAAATTTTTTTTTTTTTTTGACGAAAATTTAAAATTTCTCCAAACTCGAATATATCATCTGGGGGTCCGAGGGGAGTCCAACGCAGAAGGTTTGGTTGAAATCGGGCCGGTGGTTTTGGAGAAAATGACCAAAAACCAAACAGGCGATTTTAAAAAGACGACAGGTACGCGCCTGTCGTTTTTTTTTTACCATTTTTTTTTTTTTTTTTTACCAAAAATTAAAATTTCTCCAAACTCGGATATATCATCTGGGGGTCCGAGGGGAGTCCAACGCAGAAGGTTTGGTTGAAATCGGGCCGGTGGTTTTGGAGAAAATGACCAAAAACCAAACAGGCGATTTTAAAAAGACGACAGGTTTTTTTTTGACCACATTTTTTTTTTTTTTGACCATAAATTAAAATTTCTCCAAATTTCTCCAAACTCGGAAAAAACTCCCTTTCGTACCGTTAAGGACGTTTTCGTCCACGAAAAGCAACAGCTGTAAAAATGTATCAGTTCAATATTTTTTTCAAATTTTTTTGCACAGATCGTTTCATCTACCTCTCTTCTTTTCAAAAATACCAAATATTATATTTTGTCTTCGAATTTTTATATTTTTATTTACAATTGAATATAGGGTGCGCTGGATTTTTGAAAAAAATGACTGAAAATGGCTGATTTTCAATATAAAAAGTGATCGGAAGCGGGAGATTTTTTGCAGGCTATCAGACCCTTGGATATGTCAAACATTAGTAATAAAACTGATTTTGATGCATTATTCGTTTTTTTGTAGTTTCAGTTTTTCAAAAAAACTGTTTTCGTCCCCATAGGGTCCCATTAAAACCACATGTTTTGACTGCGGGGCTGTGGCAATAAAAAAACATGCATTCTGCGATCTCAATGGCTTCTCCTCTTCACAAGACTTCAAAGTTGACGATTTTACCATTGAACAGCAGATGGCGACATTTACCTTGTAATCTAGGCCTATGGAAGCAGACAGCAATTTCCCAGGCTTTTTCAATGTATTCCTATGGCAGATGTGGATTTATTCAGTACTGTCGTGTCTGCCGACGTCTGCGCGAGTGTGTGTGTGTGTCTGTGTGTGTCACCTCATAACTTACTGTTGGAAGTCATCGATCTCTCCACATGCAGCTCGCTGCTTGCTGCCGGGCCCTTGGTGCTCTGTGTCCGCCTCAAAGCGCAGTGATCCCGGCGTGAGGCATTCTGTCTCCTCGCTGACCTGCCACGGTGCTAAATGCATCCACGGTGCTAAATACATCCACTGTCCCTGCGTGTTTGATCATGACCAGAGCTGCAGCGTGAAGAGGAGGAATAGCTGTGGCTCCGACATTACGTGGATCAGCGTAGAGACCGATATGCTCCAGCAGCGCTGCCCGGGGACGGGCCCCTCTTCCCCGGTCACAGCAGCTGCTGCCGCCGCCGCCGAAAAAACTTTCACCTGGTGAACATAATCCATGCCGTGAAGCTGGGATAAAAACACGACCTTCCTCGTCCTCTTCTGTTGTCATCCGGTTTACAGTTGCATTTCACCACCATCTGCTGGAGCCGAGTGTTCTCTTCCTCCGCGTCTGCTCCTTCATGCTGCGGGTCTTTGGCATCGCAGCCCCGGCCAGCTCTGCAGCGCGGAGGGGAGGGCTGGAGCCGAGTCGAGGAGTCGACTGGAGTTCAGGACCGGACCAAAACATCCGGTTTACAGATGCACTTCACCGCCATCTGCCTGCCTGGAGTGGAGTGTCTCTTCCCCCCCCTCTCCTCCTCCTCCTCTTACCCCCCCTGTGACGCGCAGCCCCGGAGAGCTCTAAAGCGCGGTGCGGAGCACTGGAGCGGAGTCGACTGGAGGACTGGAGTGGAAGACTGGACCGGATCGACTGGAATGGATCCCTCCCTCAGCTTTACAACACCACACAGGATGCCGTTTTTACGGAGATTTTTTTTCAAAAGGAATAAGAAAAGGATTGTTTTCGCGTGAATAAAGCCTGAGGATCCCAACAGCTGCAGGATCATTTCTGTTTTATATTTATATTATGCTGACAGACGATTGGAGAGCCACAGACACACAGATAGGACATGGAGAGTTTTTTTTTTTTTTTTTTTTCAAAAGTAGCCTACGGATCACAGAGGACACGGGCTGCTTAGACCAAGAAAAGAAAAGAAAAGAAACAGGACCAAAACTCTACACTGAATCAGATAAGGTGACCACACACACACACACACACACACACACACACACACACACACACACACACACACACACACGCGCGCACACTCGCGCAGATGTCGGCAGACAAGACAGTACTGAATAAATCCACATCTGCCATAGGAATACATTGAAAAAGCCTGGGAAATTGCTGTCTGCTTCCATAGGCCTAGATACAAGGTAAATGTCGCCATCTGCTGTTCAATGGTAAAATCGTCAAATTTGAAGTCTTGTGAAGAGGAGAAGCCATTGAGATCGCAGAATGCATGTTTTTTTATTGCCACAGCCCCGCAGTCAAAACATGTGGTTTTAATGGAACCCTATGGGGACGAAAACGTCCTTAACGGTACGAAAGGGATTTTTTTTGAAAAACTGAAACTACAAAAAAACGAATAATGCATCAAAATCAGTTTTATTACTAATGTTTGACATATCCAAGGGTCTGATAGCCTGCAAAAAATCCGCTGCTTCCGATCACTTTTTATATTGAAAATCAGCCATTTTCGGTCATTTTTTTCAAAAATCCAGCGCACCCTATATTTAAGTGTAAATATAAATATTAAAATGTGAAGAAAAAATATAATATTTGGTATTTTTGAAAAGAAGAGAGGTAGATAGAACGATCTGTGAAAAAAAATTTGAAAAAAATATTGATCTGATACATTTTTACAGCTGTTGCTTTTCGTGGACGAAAACGTCCTTAACGGTACGAAAGGGAGTTTTTTTGAAAAACTGAAACTACAAAAAAACGAATAATGCATAAAAATCAGTTTTATTACTAATGTTTGACATGTCCAAGGGTCTGATAGCCTGCAAAAAATCCGCTGCTTCTGATCACTTTTTATATTGAAAATCAGCCATTTTCAGTCATTTTTTTCAAAAATGCAGCGCACCCTATATTCAATTGTAAATAAAAATATTAAAATCCAAAGAAAAAATATAATATTTGGTATTTTTGAAAAGAACAGAGGTAGACTGAAAGATCTGTGCAAAAAAATTTTAAAAAAATATTGATCTGATACATTTTTACAGCTGTTGCTTTTCGTGGACGAAAACGTCCTTAACGGTACGAAAGGGAGTTTTTTTGTCCAGGGTGTATTATTAACCTTGGAAAAATTTCAAAACCAAATTTTGAAAGTTTACTTAAAAATAAGCTCCCTGGGCAAAAATCATGCCATTTGAGATAATGCAGTGAAAGTTACAGCCAAAAATGTAGCTTCTTTTTTTTCACGAGGACATAAACGTCCCCAACAGGCCCAGAGGGATATATCATATGGGGGTCCGAGGGGAGTCCAACGCAGAAGGTTTGGTTGAAATCGGGCCGGTGGTTTTGGAGAAAATGACCAAAAACCAAACAGGCGATTTTAAAAAGACGACAGGTACGCGCCTGTCGTTTTTTTTTGACCAATTTTTTTTTTTTTTTGACGAAAATTTAAAATTTCTCCAAACTCGAATATATCATCTGGGGGTCCGAGGGGAGTCCAACGCAGAAGGTTTGGTTGAAATCGGGCCGGTGGTTTTGGAGAAAATGACCAAAAACCAAACAGGCGATTTTAAAAAGACGACAGGTACGCGCCTGTCGTTTTTTTTTTGACCAAATTTTTTTTTTTTTTTTGACCAAAAATTAAAATTTCTCCAAATTTCTCCAAACTCGGATATATCATCTGGGGGTCCGAGGGGAGTCCAACGCAGAAGGTTTGGTTGAAATCGGGCCGGTGGTTTTGGTGAAAATGACCAAAAACCAAACAGGCGATTTTAAAAAGACGACAGGTTTTTTTTTGACCAAATTTTTTTTTTTTTTTTGACCAAAAATTAAAATTTCTCCAAATTTCTCCAAACTCGGATATATCATCTGGGGGTCCGAGGGGAGTCCAACGCAGAAGGTTTGGTTGAAATCGGGCCGGTGGTTTTGGAGAAAATGACCAAAAACCAAACAGGCGATTTTAAAAAGACGACAGGTACGCGCCTGTCGTTTTTTTTTGACCAAATTTTTTTTTTTTTTTGACAAAAATTTAAAATTTCTCCAAACTCGAATATATCATCTGGGGGTCCGAGGGGAGTCCAACGCAGAAGGTTTGGTTGAAATCGGGCCGGTGGTTTTGGAGAAAATGACCAAAAACCAAACAGGCGATTTTAAAAAGACGACAGGTACGCGCCTGTCGTTTTTTTTTTACCAAATTTTTTTTTTTTTTTGACCAAAAATTTAAATTTCTCCAAATTTCTCCAAACTCGGATATATCATCTGGGGCTCCGAGGGGAGTCCAACGCAGAAGGTTTGGTTGAAATCGGGCCGGTGGTTTTGGAGAAAATTACCAAAAACCAAACAGGCGATTTTAAAAAGACGACAGGTACGCGCCTGTCGTTTTATTTTGACCAAATTTTTTTTTTTTTTTGACGAAAATTTAAAATTTCTCCAAACTCGAATATATCATCTGGGGGTCCGAGGGGAGTCCAACGCAGAAGGTTTGGTTGAAATCGGGCCGGTGGTTTTGGAGAAAATGACCAAAAACCAAACAGGCGATTTTAAAAAGACGACAGGTACGCGCCTGTCGTTTTTTTTTGACCAATTTTTTTTTTTTTTTTTACCAAAAATTAAAATTTCTCCAAACTCGGATATATCATCTGGGGGTCCGAGGGGAGTCCAACGCAGAAGGTTTGGTTGAAATCGGGCCGGTGGTTTTGGAGAAAATGACCAAAAACCAAACAGGCGATTTTAAAAAGACGACAGGTACGCGCCTGTCGTATTTTTTTTGACCAAATTTTTTTTTTTTTTTTGACCAAAAATTAAAATTTCTCCAAATTTCTCCAAACTCGGATATATCATCTGGGGGTCCGAGGGGAGTCCAACGCAGAAGGTTTGGTTGAAATCGGGCCGGTGGTTTTGGAGAAAATGACCAAAAACCAAACAGGCGATTTTAAAAAGACGACAGGTTTTTTTTTGACCAAATTTTTTTTTTTTTTGACCAAAAATTAAAATTTCTCCAAATTTCTCCAAACTCGGATATATCATCTGGGGGTCCGAGGGGAGTCCAACGCAGAAGGTTTGGTTGAAATCGGGCCGGTGGTTTTGGAGAAAATTACCAAAAACCAAACAGGCGATTTTAAAAAGACGACAGGTACGCGCCTGTCGTATTTTTTTTGACCAAATTTTTTTTTTTTTTTTTACCAAAAATTAAAATTTCTCCAAATTTCTCCAAACTCGGATATATCATCTGGGGGTCCGAGGGGAGTCCAACGCAGAAGGTTTGGTTGAAATCGGGCCGGTGGTTTTGGAGAAAATGACCAAAAACCAAACAGGCGATTTTAAAAAGACGACAGGTTTTTTTTTGACCAAATTTTTTTTTTTTTTGACCAAAAATTAAAATTTCTCCAAATTTCTCCAAACTCGGATATATCATCTGGGGGTCCGAGGGGAGTCCAACGCAGAAGGTTTGGTTGAAATCGGGCCGGTGGTTTTGGAGAAAATGACCAAAAACCAAACAGGCGATTTTAAAAAGACGACAGGTACGCGCCTGTCGTATTTTTTTTGACCAAATTTTTTTTTTTTTTTTGACCAAAAATTAAAATTTCTCCAAATTTCTCCAAACTCGGATATATCATCTGGGGGTCCGAGGGGAGTCCAACGCAGAAGGTTTGGTTGAAATCGGGCCGGTGGTTTTGGAGAAAATGACCAAAAACCAAACAGGCGATTTTAAAAAGACGACAGGGTTTTTTTTGACCAATTTTTTTTTTTTTTTGACCAAAAATTAAAATTTCTCCAAATTTCTCCAAACTCGGATATATCATCTGGGGGTCCGAGGGGAGTCCAACGCAGAAGGTTTGGTTGAAATCGGGCCGGTGGTTTTGGAGAAAATGACCAAAAACCAAACAGGCGATTTTAAAAAGACGACAGGTACGCGCCTGTCGTATTTTTTTTGACCAAATTTTTTTTTTTTTTTTGACCAAAAATTAAAATTTCTCCAAATTTCTCCAAACTCGGATATATCATCTGGGGGTCCGAGGGGAGTCCAACGCAGAAGGTTTGGTTGAAATCGGGCCGGTGGTTTTGGAGAAAATGACCAAAAACCAAACAGGCGATTTTAAAAAGACGACAGGTTTTTTTTTGACCAAATTTTTTTTTTTTTTGACCAAAAATTAAAATTTCTCCAAATTTCTCCAAACTCGGATATATCATCTGGGGGTCCGAGGGGAGTCCAACGCAGAAGGTTTGGTTGAAATCGGGCCGGTGGTTTTGGAGAAAATGACCAAAAACCAAACAGGCGATTTTAAAAAGACGACAGGTTTTTTTTTGACCAAATTTTTTTTTTTTTTCTGACCAAAAATTAAAATTTCTCCAAATTTCTCCAAACTCGGATATATCATCTGGGGGTTACCAAAAACCAAACAGGCGATTTTAAAAAGACGACAGGTACGCGCCTGTCGTTTTTTTTTTGACCAAATTTTTTTTTTTTTTTTGACCAAAAATTAAAATTTCTCCAAACTCGGATATATCATCTGGGGGTCCGAGGGGAGTCCAACGCAGAAGGTTTGGTTGAAATCGGGCCGGTGGTTTTGGAGAAAATGACCAAAAACCAAACAGGCGATTTTAAAAAGACGACAGGTACGCGCCTGTCGTCTTTTTTTTACCAAATTTTTTTTTTTTTTGACCAAAATTAAAATTTCTCCAAATTTCTCCAAACTCGGATATATCATCTGGGGGTCCGAGGGGAGTCCAACGCAGAAGGTTTGGTTGAAATCGGGCCGGTGGTTTTGGAGAAAATGACCAAAAACCAAACAGGCGATTTTAAAAAGACGACAGGTACGCGCCTGTCGTTTTTTTTTGACCAATTTTTTTTTTTTTTTTGACCAAAAATTAAAATTTCTCCAAATTTCTCCAAACTCGGATATATCATCTGGGGGTCCGAGGGGAGTCCAACGCAGAAGGTTTGGTTGAAATCGGGCCGGTGGTTTTGGAGAAAATGACCAAAAACCAAACAGGCGATTTTAAAAAGACGATAGGTACGCGCCTGTCGTCTTTTTTTGACCAATTTTTTTTTTTTTTTTTTACCAAAAATTAAAATTTCTCCAAACTCGGATATATCATCTGGGGGTCCGAGGGGAGTCCAACGCAGAAGGTTTGGTTGAAATCGGGCCGGTGGTTTTGGAGAAAATGACCAAAAACCAAACAGGCGATTTTAAAAAGATGACAGGTACGCGCCTGTCGTCTTTTTTTGACCAATTTTTTTTTTTTTTTGACCAAAAATTAAAATTTCTCCAAACTCGGATATATCATCTGGGGGTCCGAGGGGAGTCCAACGCAGAAGGTTTGGTTGAAATCGGGCCGGTGGTTTTGGAGAAAATGACCAAAAACCAAACAGGCGATTTTAAAAAGACGACAGGTACGCGCCTGTCGTCTTTTTTTGACCAAATTTTTTTTTTTTTTTTACCAAAAATTAAAATTTCTCCAAACTCGGATATATCATCTGGGGGTCCGAGGGGAGTCCAACGCAGAAGGTTTGGTTGAAATCGGGCCGGTGGTTTTGGAGAAAATGACCAAAAACCAAACAGGCGATTTTAAAAAGACGACAGGTACGCGCCTGTCGTCTTTTTTTGACCATTTTTTTTTTTTTTTTTGACCAAAAATTAAAATTTCTCCAAATTTCTCCAAACTCGGATATATCATCTGGGGGTCCGAGGGGAGTCCAACGCAGAAGGTTTGGTTGAAATCGGGCCGGTGGTTTTGGAGAAAATGACCAAAAACCAAACAGGCGATTTTAAAAAGACGACAGGTACGCGCCTGTCGTCTTTTTTTGACCAAATTTTTTTTTTTTTTTACCAAAAATTAAAATTTCGCCAAACTCGGATATATCATCTGGGCGTCCGAGGGGAGTCCAACGCAGAAGGTTTGGTTGAAATCGGGCCGGTGGTTTTGGAGAAAATGACCAAAAACCAAACAGGCGATTTTAAAAAGACGATAGGTACGCGCCTGTCGTCTTTTTTTGACCAATTTTTTTTTTTTTTTTTTACCAAAAATTAAAATTTCTCCAAACTCGGATATATCATCTGGGGGTCCGAGGGGAGTCCAACGCAGAAGGTTTGGTTGAAATCGGGCCGGTGGTTTTGGAGAAAATGACCAAAAACCAAACAGGCGATTTTAAAAAGATTACAGGTACGCGCCTGTCGTCTTTTTTTGACCAATTTTTTTTTTTTTTTGACCAAAAATTAAAATTTCTCCAAACTCGGATATATCATCTGGGGGTCCGAGGGGAGTCCAACGCAGAAGGTTTGGTTGAAATCGGGCCGGTGGTTTTGGAGAAAATGACCAAAAACCAAACAGGCGATTTTAAAAAGACGACAGGTACGCGCCTGTCGTCTTTTTTTGACCAAATTTTTTTTTTTTTTTTACCAAAAATTAAAATTTCTCCAAACTCGGATATATCATCTGGGGGTCCGAGGGGAGTCCAACGCAGAAGGTTTGGTTGAAATCGGGCCGGTGGTTTTGGAGAAAATGACCAAAAACCAAACAGGCGATTTTAAAAAGACGACAGGTACGCGCCTGTCGTCTTTTTTTGACCAATTTTTTTTTTTTTTTTGACCAAAAATTAAAATTTCTCCAAATTTCTCCAAACTCGGATATATCATCTGGGGGTCCGAGGGGAGTCCAACGCAGAAGGTTTGGTTGAAATCGGGCCGGTGGTTTTGGAGAAAATGACCAAAAACCAAACAGGCGATTTTAAAAAGACGACAGGTACGCGCCTGTCGTCTTTTTTTTACCAAATTTTTTTTTTTTTTGACCAAAATTAAAATTTCTCCAAATTTCTCCAAACTCGGATATATCATCTGGGGGTCCGAGGGGAGTCCAACGCAGAAGGTTTGGTTGAAATCGGGCCGGTGGTTTTGGAGAAAATGACCAAAAACCAAACAGGCAATTTTAAAAAGACGACAGGTACGCGCCTGTCGTCTTTTTTTGACCAATTTTTTTTTTTTTTTTGACCAAAAATTAAAATTTCTCCAAACTCGGATATATCATCTGGGGGTCCGAGGGGAGTCCAACGCAGAAGGTTTGGTTGAAATCGGGCCGGTGGTTTTGGAGAAAATGACCAAAAACCAAACAGGCGATTTTAAAAAGACGACAGGTACGCGCCTGTCGTCTTTTTTTGACCAATTTTTTTTTTTTTTTTGACCAAAAATCAAAATTTCTCCAAACTCGGATATATCATCTGGGGGTCCGAGGGGAGTCCAACGCAGAAGGTTTGGTTGAAATCGGGCCGGTGGTTTTGGAGAAAATGACCAAAAACCAAACAGGCGATTTTAAAAAGACGACAGGTACGCGCCTGTCGTTTTTTTTTGACCAATTTTTTTTTTTTTTTTGACCAAAAATTAAAATTTCTCCAAATTTCTCCAAACTCGGATATATCATCTGGGGGTCCGAGGGGAGTCCAACGCAGAAGGTTTGGTTGAAATCGGGCCGGTGGTTTTGGAGAAAATGACCAAAAACCAAACAGGCGATTTTAAAAAGACGACAGGTACGCGCCTGTCGTTTTTTTTTTACCATTTTTTTTTTTTTTTTTGACCAAAAATTAAAATTTCTCCAAATTTCTCCAAACTCGGATATATCATCTGGGGGTCCGAGGGGAGTCCAACGCAGAAGGTTTGGTTGAAATCGGGCCGGTGGTTTTGGAGAAAATGACCAAAAACCAAACAGGCGATTTTAAAAAGACGACAGGTACGCGCCTGTCGTTTTTTTTTGACCAATTTTTTTTTTTTTTTTGACCAAAAATTAAAATTTCTCCAAATTTCTCCAAACTCGGATATATCATCTGGGGGTCCGAGGGGAGTCCAACGCAGAAGGTTTGGTTGAAATCGGGCCGGTGGTTTTGGAGAAAATGACCAAAAACCAAACAGGCGATTTTAAAAAGACGACAGGTACGCGCCTGTCGTTTTTTTTTGACCAATTTTTTTTTTTTTTTTTACCAAAAATTAAAATTTCTCCAAATTTCTCCAAACTCGGATATATCATCTGGGGGTCCGAGGGGAGTCCAACGCAGAAGGTTTGGTTGAAATCGGGCCGGTGGTTTTGGAGAAAATGACCAAAAACCAAACAGGCGATTTTAAAAAGACGATAGGTACGCGCCTGTCGTCTTTTTTTGACCAATTTTTTTTTTTTTTTTTTACCAAAAATTAAAATTTCTCCAAACTCGGATATATCATCTGGGGGTCCGAGGGGAGTCCAACGCAGAAGGTTTGGTTGAAATCGGGCCGGTGGTTTTGGAGAAAATGACCAAAAACCAAACAGGCGATTTTAAAAAGATGACAGGTACGCGCCTGTCGTCTTTTTTTGACCAATTTTTTTTTTTTTTTGACCAAAAATTAAAATTTCTCCAAACTCGGATATATCATCTGGGGGTCCGAGGGGAGTCCAACGCAGAAGGTTTGGTTGAAATCGGGCCGGTGGTTTTGGAGAAAATGACCAAAAACCAAACAGGCGATTTTAAAAAGACGACAGGTACGCGCCTGTCGTCTTTTTTTGACCAAATTTTTTTTTTTTTTTTACCAAAAATTAAAATTTCTCCAAACTCGGATATATCATCTGGGGGTCCGAGGGGAGTCCAACGCAGAAGGTTTGGTTGAAATCGGGCCGGTGGTTTTGGAGAAAATGACCAAAAACCAAACAGGCAATTTTAAAAAGACGACAGGTACGCGCCTGTCGTTTTTTTTTGACCAATTTTTTTTTTTTTTTTGACCAAAAATTAAAATTTCTCCAAACTCGGATATATCATCTGGGGGTCCGAGGGGAGTCCAACGCAGAAGGTTTGGTTGAAATCGGGCCGGTGGTTTTGGAGAAAATGACCAAAAACCAAACAGGCGATTTTAAAAAGACGACAGGTACGCGCCTGTCGTTTTTTTTTGACCAATTTTTTTTTTTTTTTTGACCAAAAATTAAAATTTCTCCAAATTTCTCCAAACTCGGATATATCATCTGGGGGTCCGAGGGGAGTCCAACGCAGAAGGTTTGGTTGAAATCGGGCCGGTGGTTTTGGAGAAAATGACCAAAAACCAAACAGGCGATTTTAAAAAGACGACAGGTACACGCCTGTCGTTTTTTTTTTACCAATTTTTTTTTTTTTTTTGACCAAAAATTAAAATTTCTCCAAATTTCTCCAAACTCGGATATATCATCTGGGGGTCCGAGGGGAGTCCAACGCAGAAGGTTTGGTTGAAATCGGGCCGGTGGTTTTGGAGAAAATGACAAAAAACCAAACAGGCGATTTTAAAAAGACGACAGGTACGCGCCTGTCGTTTTTTTTTGACCAATTTTTTTTTTTTTTTTGACCAAAAATTAAAATTTCTCCAAATTTCTCCAAACTCGGATATATCATCTGGGGGTCCGAGGGGAGTCCAACGCAGAAGGTTTGGTTGAAATCGGGCCGGTGGTTTTGGAGAAAATGACCAAAAACCAAACAGGCGATTTTAAAAAGACGACAGGTACGCGCCTGTCGTTTTTTTTTGACCAATTTTTTTTTTTTTTTTGACCAAAAATTAAAATTTCTCCAAATTTCTCCAAACTCGGATATATCATCTGGGGGTCCGAGGGGAGTCCAACGCAGAAGGTTTGGTTGAAATCGGGCCGGTGGTTTTGGAGAAAATGACCAAAAACCAAACAGGCGATTTTAAAAAGATGACAGGTACGCGCCTGTCGTCTTTTTTTGACCAATTTTTTTTTTTTTTTGACCAAAAATTAAAATTTCTCCAAACTCGGATATATCATCTGGGGGTCCGAGGGGAGTCCAACGCAGAAGGTTTGGTTGAAATCGGGCCGGTGGTTTTGGAGAAAATGACCAAAAACCAAACAGGCGATTTTAAAAAGATGACAGGTACGCGCCTGTCGTCTTTTTTTGACCAATTTTTTTTTTTTTTTTGACCAAAAATTAAAATTTCTCCAAACTCGGATATATCATCTGGGGGTCCGAGGGGAGTCCAACGCAGAAGGTTTGGTTGAAATCGGGCCGGTGGTTTTGGAGAAAATGACCAAAAACCAAACAGGCGATTTTAAAAAGATGACAGGTACGCGCCTGTCGTCTTTTTTTGACCAATTTTTTTTTTTTTTTGACCAAAAATTAAAATTTCTCCAAACTCGGATATATCATCTGGGGGTCCGAGGGGAGTCCAACGCAGAAGGTTTGGTTGAAATCGGGCCGGTGGTTTTGGAGAAAATGACCAAAAACCAAACAGGCGATTTTAAAAAGACGACAGGTACGCGCCTGTCGTCTTTTTTTGACCAAATTTTTTTTTTTTTTTTACCAAAAATTAAAATTTCTCCAAACTCGGATATATCATCTGGGGGTCCGAGGGGAGTCCAACGCAGAAGGTTTGGTTGAAATCGGGCCGGTGGTTTTGGAGAAAATGACCAAAAACCAAACAGGCGATTTTAAAAAGACGACAGGTACGCGCCTGTCGTCTTTTTTTGACCAATTTTTTTTTTTTTTTTTATCAAAAATTAAAATTTCTCCAAACTCGGATATATCATCTGGGGGTCCGAGGGGAGTCCAACGCAGAAGGTTTGGTTGAAATCGGGCCGGTGGTTTTGGAGAAAATGACCAAAAACCAAACAGGCGATTTTAAAAAGACGACAGGTACGCGCCTGTCGTTTTTTTTTTACCAATTTTTTTTTTTTTTTTGACCAAAAATTAAAATTTCTCCAAATTTCTCCAAACTCGGATATATCATCTGGGGGTCCGAGGGGAGTCCAACGCAGAAGGTTTGGTTGAAATCGGGCCGGTGGTTTTGGAGAAAATGACCAAAAACCAAAAAGGCGATTTTAAAAAGACGACAGGTACGCGCCTGTCGTCTTTTTTTGACCAATATTTTTTTTTTTTTTTGACCAAAAATTAAAATTTCTCCAAACTCGGATATATCATCTGGGGGTCCGAGGGGAGTCCAACGCAGAAGGTTTGGTTGAAATCGGGCCGGTGGTTTTGGAGAAAATGACCAAAAACCAAAAAGGCGATTTTAAAAAGACGACAGGTACGCGCCTGTCGTCTTTTTTTGACCAATTTTTTTTTTTTTTTTGACCAAAAATTAAAATTTCTCCAAACTCGGATATATCATCTGGGGGTCCGAGGGGAGTCCAACGCAGAAGGTTTGGTTGAAATCGGGCCGGTGGTTTTGGAGAAAATGACCAAAAACCAAACAGGCGATTTTAAAAAGACGACAGGTACGCGCCTGTCGTCTTTTTTTGACCAATTTTTTTTTTTTTTTTGACCAAAAATCAAAATTTCTCCAAACTCGGATATATCATCTGGGGGTCCGAGGGGAGTCCAACGCAGAAGGTTTGGTTGAAATCGGGCCGGTGGTTTTGGAGAAAATGACCAAAAACCAAACAGGCGATTTTAAAAAGACGACAGGTACGCGCCTGTCGTTTTTTTTTGACCAATTTTTTTTTTTTTTTTGACCAAAAATTAAAATTTCTCCAAATTTCTCCAAACTCGGATATATCATCTGGGGGTCCGAGGGGAGTCCAACGCAGAAGGTTTGGTTGAAATCGGGCCGGTGGTTTTGGAGAAAATGACCAAAAACCAAAAAGGCGATTTTAAAAAGACGACAGGTACGCGCCTGTCGTCTTTTTTTGACCAATATTTTTTTTTTTTTTGGACCAAAAATTAAAATTTCTCCAAACTCGGATATATCATCTGGGGGTCCGAGGGGAGTCCAACGCAGAAGGTTTGGTTGAAATCGGGCCGGTGGTTTTGGAGAAAATGACCAAAAACCAAAAAGGCGATTTTAAAAAGACGACAGGTACGCGCCTGTCGTCTTTTTTTGACCAATTTTTTTTTTTTTTTTGACCAAAAATTAAAATTTCTCCAAACTCGGATATATCATCTGGGGGTCCGAGGGGAGTCCAACGCAGAAGGTTTGGTTGAAATCGGGCCGGTGGTTTTGGAGAAAATGACCAAAAACCAAACAGGCGATTTTAAAAAGACGACAGGTACGCGCCTGTCGTCTTTTTTTGACCAAATTTTTTTTTTTTTTGACCAAAAATTAAAATTTCTCCAAATTTCTCCAAACTCGGATATATCATCTGGGGGTCCGAGGGGAGTCCAACGCAGAAGGTTTGGTTGAAATCGGGCCGGTGGTTTTGGAGAAAATGACCAAAAACCAAACAGGCGATTTTAAAAAGACGACAGGTACGCGCCTGTCGTCTTTTTTTGACCAATTTTTTTTTTTTTTTTGACCAAAAATCAAAATTTCTCCAAACTCGGATATATCATCTGGGGGTCCGAGGGGAGTCCAACGCAGAAGGTTTGGTTGAAATCGGGCCGGTGGTTTTGGAGAAAATGACCAAAAACCAAACAGGCGATTTTAAAAAGACGACAGGTACGCGCCTGTCGTTTTTTTTTGACCAATTTTTTTTTTTTTTTTGACCAAAAATTAAAATTTCTCCAAATTTCTCCAAACTCGGATATATCATCTGGGGGTCCGAGGGGAGTCCAACGCAGAAGGTTTGGTTGAAATCGGGCTGGTGGTTTTGGAGAAAATGACCAAAAACCAAACAGGCGATTTTAAAAAGACGACAGGTACGCGCCTGTCGTTTTTTTTTGACCAATTTTTTTTTTTTTTTTTACCAAAAATTAAAATTTCTCCAAATTTCTCCAAACTCGGATATATCATCTGGGGGTCCGAGGGGAGTCCAACGCAGAAGGTTTGGTTGAAATCGGGCCGGTGGTTTTGGAGAAAATGACCAAAAACCAAACAGGCGATTTTAAAAAGACGACAGGTACGCGCCTGTCGTTTTTTTTTGACCAATTTTTTTTTTTTTTTTTACCAAAAATTAAAATTTCTCCAAATTTCTCCAAACTCGGATATATCATCTGGGGGTCCGAGGGGAGTCCAACGCAGAAGGTTTGGTTGAAATCGGGCCGGTGGTTTTGGAGAAAATGACCAAAAACCAAACAGGCGATTTTAAAAAGACGATAGGTACGCGCCTGTCGTCTTTTTTTGACCAATTTTTTTTTTTTTTTTGACCAAAAATCAAAATTTCTCCAAACTCGGATATATCATCTGGGGGTCCGAGGGGAGTCCAACGCAGAAGGTTTGGTTGAAATCGGGCCGGTGGTTTTGGAGAAAATGACCAAAAACCAAACAGGCGATTTTAAAAAGACGACAGGTACGCGCCTGTCGTTTTTTTTTGACCAATTTTTTTTTTTTTTTTGACCAAAAATTAAAATTTCTCCAAATTTCTCCAAACTCGGATATATCATCTGGGGGTCCGAGGGGAGTCCAACGCAGAAGGTTTGGTTGAAATCGGGCCGGTGGTTTTGGAGAAAATGACCAAAAACCAAAAAGGCGATTTTAAAAAGACGACAGGTACGCGCCTGTCGTCTTTTTTTGACCAATATTTTTTTTTTTTTTGGACCAAAAATTAAAATTTCTCCAAACTCGGATATATCATCTGGGGGTCCGAGGGGAGTCCAACGCAGAAGGTTTGGTTGAAATCGGGCCGGTGGTTTTGGAGAAAATGACCAAAAACCAAAAAGGCGATTTTAAAAAGACGACAGGTACGCGCCTGTCGTCTTTTTTTGACCATTTTTTTTTTTTTTTTTGACCAAAAATTAAAATTTCTCCAAACTCGGATATATCATCTGGGGGTCCGAGGGGAGTCCAACGCAGAAGGTTTGGTTGAAATCGGGCCGGTGGTTTTGGAGAAAATGACCAAAAACCAAACAGGCGATTTTAAAAAGACGACAGGTACGCGCCTGTCGTCTTTTTTTGACCAAATTTTTTTTTTTTTTGACCAAAAATTAAAATTTCTCCAAATTTCTCCAAACTCGGATATATCATCTGGGGGTCCGAGGGGAGTCCAACGCAGAAGGTTTGGTTGAAATCGGGCCGGTGGTTTTGGAGAAAATGACCAAAAACCAAACAGGCGATTTTAAAAAGACGACAGGTACGCGCCTGTCGTCTTTTTTTGACCAATTTTTTTTTTTTTTTTGTCCAAAAATCAAAATTTCTCCAAACTCGGATATATCATCTGGGGGTCCGAGGGGAGTCCAACGCAGAAGGTTTGGTTGAAATCGGGCCGGTGGTTTTGGAGAAAATGACCAAAAACCAAACAGGCGATTTTAAAAAGACGACAGGTACGCGCCTGTCGTTTTTTTTTGACCAATTTTTTTTTTTTTTTTTACCAAAAATTAAAATTTCTCCAAATTTCTCCAAACTCGGATATATCATCTGGGGGTCCGAGGGGAGTCCAACGCAGAAGGTTTGGTTGAAATCGGGCTGGTGGTTTTGGAGAAAATGACCAAAAACCAAACAGGCGATTTTAAAAAGACGACAGGTACGCGCCTGTCGTTTTTTTTTGACCAATTTTTTTTTTTTTTTTGACCAAAAATTAAAATTTCTCCAAATTTCTCCAAACTCGGATATATCATCTGGGGGTCCGAGGGGAGTCCAACGCAGAAGGTTTGGTTGAAATCGGGCCGGTGGTTTTGGAGAAAATGACCAAAAACCAAACAGGCGATTTTAAAAAGACGACAGGTACGCGCCTGTCGTTTTTTTTTGACCAATTTTTTTTTTTTTTTTTGACCAAAAATTAAAATTTCTCCAAATTTCTCCAAACTCGGATATATCATCTGGGGGTCCGAGGGGAGTCCAACGCAGAAGGTTTGGTTGAAATCGGGCCGGTGGTTTTGGAGAAAATGACCAAAAACCAAACAGGCGATTTTAAAAAGACGATAGGTACGCGCCTGTCGTCTTTTTTTGACCAATTTTTTTTTTTTTTTTTTACCAAAAATTAAAATTTCTCCAAACTCGGATATATCATCTGGGGGTCCGAGGGGAGTCCAACGCAGAAGGTTTGGTTGAAATCGGGCCGGTGGTTTTGGAGAAAATGACCAAAAACCAAACAGGCGATTTTAAAAAGACGACAGGTACGCGCCTGTCGTTTTTTTTTTACCAATTTTTTTTTTTTTTTTGACCAAAAATTAAAATTTCTCCAAATTTCTCCAAACTCGGATATATCATCTGGGGGTCCGAGGGGAGTCCAACGCAGAAGGTTTGGTTGAAATCGGGCTGGTGGTTTTGGAGAAAATGACCAAAAACCAAACAGGCGATTTTAAAAAGACGACAGGTACGCGCCTGTCGTTTTTTTTTGACCAATTTTTTTTTTTTTTTGACCAAAAATTAAAATTTCTCCAAATTTCTCCAAACTCGGATATATCATCTGGGGGTCCGAGGGGAGTCCAACGCAGAAGGTTTGGTTGAAATCGGGCCGGTGGTTTTGGAGAAAATGACCAAAAACCAAACAGGCGATTTTAAAAAGACGACAGGTACGCGCCTGTCGTTTTTTTTTGACCAATTTTTTTTTTTTTTTTGACCAAAAATTAAAATTTCTCCAAATTTCTCCAAACTCGGATATATCATCTGGGGGTCCGAGGGGAGTCCAACGCAGAAGGTTTGGTTGAAATCGGGCCGGTGGTTTTGGAGAAAATGACCAAAAACCAAACAGGCGATTTTAAAAAGACGATAGGTACGCGCCTGTCGTCTTTTTTTGACCAATTTTTTTTTTTTTTTTGACCAAAAATCAAAATTTCTCCAAACTCGGATATATCATCTGGGGGTCCGAGGGGAGTCCAACGCAGAAGGTTTGGTTGAAATCGGGCCGGTGGTTTTGGAGAAAATGACCAAAAACCAAACAGGCGATTTTAAAAAGACGACAGGTACGCGCCTGTCGTTTTTTTTTTACCAATTTTTTTTTTTTTTTTGACCAAAAATTAAAATTTCTCCAAATTTCTCCAAACTCGGATATATCATCTGGGGGTCCGAGGGGAGTCCAACGCAGAAGGTTTGGTTGAAATCGGGCCGGTGGTTTTGGAGAAAATGACCAAAAACCAAAAAGGCGATTTTAAAAAGACGACAGGTACGCGCCTGTCGTCTTTTTTTGACCAATATTTTTTTTTTTTTGGACCAAAAATTAAAATTTCTCCAAACTCGGATATATCATCTGGGGGTCCGAGGGGAGTCCAACGCAGAAGGTTTGGTTGAAATCGGGCCGGTGGTTTTGGAGAAAATGACCAAAAACCAAAAAGGCGATTTTAAAAAGACGACAGGTACGCGCCTGTCGTCTTTTTTTGACCATTTTTTTTTTTTTTTTGACCAAAAATTAAAATTTCTCCAAACTCGGATATATCATCTGGGGGTCCGAGGGGAGTCCAACGCAGAAGGTTTGGTTGAAATCGGGCCGGTGGTTTTGGAGAAAATGACCAAAAACCAAACAGGCGATTTTAAAAAGACGACAGGTACGCGCCTGACGTCTTTTTTTGACCAAATTTTTTTTTTTTTTTGACCAAAAATTAAAATTTCTCCAATTTCTCCAAACTCGGATATATCATCTGGGGTCCGAGGGGAGTCCAACGCAGAAGGTTTGGTTGTAATCGGGCCCGGTGGTTTTGGAGAAAATGACCAAAAACCAAACAGGCGATTTTAAAAAGACGACAGGTACGCGCCTGTCGTCTTTTTTTGACCAATTTTTTTTTTTTTTTTGACCAAAAATTAAAATTTCTCCAAACTCGGATATATCATCTGGGGGTCCGAGGGGAGTCCAACGCAGAAGGTTTGGTTGAAATCGGGCCGGTGGTTTTGGAGAAAATGACCAAAAACCAAACAGGCGATTTTAAAAAGACGACAGGTACGCCTGTCGTTTTTTTTTGACCAATTTTTTTTTTTTTTTTGACCAAAAATTAAAATTTCTCCAAATTTCTCCAAACTCGGATATATCATCTGGGGGTCCGAGGAGTCCAACGCAGAAGGTTTGGTTGAAATCGGGCTGTGGTTTGGAGAAAATGACCAAAAACCAAACAGGCGATTTTTAAAAAAGACGACAGGTACGCGCCTGTCGTTTTTTTTGACCAATTTTTTTTTTTTTTTGACCAAAAATTATAAATTTCTCCAAATTTTCTCCAACTCGGGATATATCATCGGGGGTCCGAGGGGAGTCCAACGCAGAAGGTTTGGTTGAAATCGGGCCGGTGGTTTTGGAGAAAATGACCAAAACCAAACAGGCGATTTTAAAAAGACGACAGGTACGCGCCTGTCGTTTTTTTTGACCTTTTTTTTTTTTTTTTTTGACCAAAAATTAAAATTTCTCCAAATTTCTCCAAACTCGGATATATCATCTGGGGTCCGAGGGGAGTCCAACGCAGAAGGTTTGGTTGAAATCGGGCCGGTGGTTTTGGAGAAAATGACCAAAAACCAAACAGGCGATTTTAAAAAGACGATAGGTACGCGCCTGTTGTCTTTTTTTGACCAATTTTTTTTTTTTTTTTTACCAAAAATTTAAAATTTCCTCCAAACTCGGATATATCATCTGGGGGTCCGAGGGGAGTCCAACGCAGAAGAGGTTTGGTTGAAATCGGGCCGGTGGTTTTGGAGAAAATGACCAAAAACCAAACAGGCGATTTTAAAAAGATGACAGGTACGCGCCTGTCCGTCTTTTTTTGACCAATTTTTTTTTTTTTTTGACCAAAAATTAAAATTTCTCCAAACTCGGATATATCAACTGGGGGTCCGAGGGGAGTCCAACGCAGAAGGTTTGGTTGAAATCGGGCCGGTGGATTTGGAGGAAAATGACCAAAAACCAAACAGGCGATTTTAAAAGACGACAGGTGCCTGTCGTCTTTTTTTGACCAAATTTTTTTTTTTTTTTTTACCAAAAATTAAAATTTCTCCAAACTCGGATATATCATCTGGGGTCCGAGGGAGTCCAACGCAGAAGGTTGTGTTGAAAGCGGGCCGGTGGTTTTGGAGAAAATGACCAAAAACCAAACAGGCGATTTTAAAAAGACGACAGGTACGCGCCTGTCGTCTTTTTTTGACCATTTTTTTTTTTTTTTTGACCAAAAATTAAAATTTCTCCAAATTTCTCCAAACTCGGATATATCATCTGGGGTCCGAGGGGAGTCCAACGCAGAAGGTTTGGTTGAAATCGGCCGGTGGTTTTGGAGAAAATGACCAAAAACCAAACAGGCGATTTTAAAAAGACGACAGGTACGCGCCTGTCGTCTTTTTTTGACCAATTTTTTTTTTTTTTTTGACCAAAAATTAAAATTTCTCCAAACTCGGATATATCATCTGGGGTCCGAGGGGAGTCCAACGCAGAAGGTTTGGTTGAAATCGGGCCGGTGGTTTTGGAGAAAATGACCAAAAACCAAACAGGCGATTTAAAAAGACGACAGGTACGCGCCTGTCGTTTTATTTTGACCAATTTTTTTTTTTTTTTGACCAAAAATTAAAATTTCTCTAAATTTCATCGGATATATCATCTGGGGGTCCGAGGGAGTCCAACGCAGAAGGTTTGGTTGAAATCGGGCCGGTGGTTTTGGAGAAAATGACCAAAAACCAACAGGCGATTTTAAAAAGACGACAGGTACGCGCCTGTCGTTTTTTTTTGACCAATTTTTTTTTTTTTTTTGAACAAAATTTAAAATTTCTCCAAACTCGAATATATCATCTGGGGGTCCGAGGGGAGTCCAACGCAGAAGGTTTGGTTGAAATCGGGCCGGTGGTTTTGGAGAAAATGACCAAAAACCAAACAGGCGATTTTAAAAAGACGACAGGTTTTTTTTTTGACCTAATTTTTTTTTTTTTTTGACGAAAATTTAAAATTTCTCCAAACTCGAATATATCATCTGGGGGTCCGAGGGGAGTCCAACGCAGAAGGTTTGGTTGAAATCGGGCCGGTGGTTTTGGAGAAAATGACCAAAAACCAAACAGGCGATTTTAAAAAGACGACAGGTTTTTTTTTGACCAAATTTTTTTTTTTTTTTGACGAAAATTTAAAATTTCTCCAAACTCGAATATATCATCTGGGGGTCCGAGGGGAGTCCAACGCAGAAGGTTTGGTTGAAATCGGGCCGGTGGTTTTGGAGAAAATGACCAAAAACCAAACAGGCGATTTTAAAAAGACGACAGGTTTTTTTTTTTACCAAATTTTTTTTTTTTTTTTACCAAAAATTAAAATTCTCAATTCTCCAAACTCGGATATATCATCTGGGGGTCCGAGGGGAGTCCAACGCAGAAGGTTTGGTTGAAATCGGGCCGGTGGTTTTGGAGAAAATGACCAAAAACCAAACAGGCGATTTTAAAAAGACGACAGGTACGCGCCTGTCGTCTTTTTTTGACCAAATTTTTTTTTTTTTTTTACCAAAAATTAAAATTTCTCCAAACTCGGATATATCATCTGGGGGTCCGAGGGGAGTCCAACGCAGAAGGTTTGGTTGAAATCGGGCCGGTGGTTTTGGAGAAAATGACCAAAAACCAAACAGGCGATTTTAAAAAGACGACAGGTACGCGCCTGTCGTCTTTTTTTGACCAATTTTTTTTTTTTTTTTGACCAAAAATTAAAATTTCTCCAAACTCGGATATATCATCTGGGGGTCCGAGGGGAGTCCAACGCAGAAGGTTTGGTTGAAATCGGGCCGGTGGTTTTGGAGAAAATGACCAAAAACCAAACAGGCGATTTTAAAAAGACGACAGGTACGCGCCTGTCGTCTTTTTTTGACCAAATTTTTTTTTTTTTTGACCAAAAATTAAAATTTCTCCAAATTTCTCCAAACTCGGATATATCATCTGGGGGTCCGAGGGGAGTCCAACGCAGAAGGTTTGGTTGAAATCGGGCCGGTGGTTTTGGAGAAAATGACCAAAAACCAAACAGGCGATTTTAAAAAGACGACAGGTACGCGCCTGTCGTTTTTTTTTTACCAATTTTTTTTTTTTTTTTGACCAAAAATTAAAATTTCTCCAAATTTCTCCAAACTCGGATATATCATCTGGGGGTCCGAGGGGAGTCCAACGCAGAAGGTTTGGTTGAAATCGGGCCGGTGGTTTTGGAGAAAATGACCAAAAACCAAACAGGCGATTTTAAAAAGACGACAGTTTTTTTTTTGACCAATTTTTTTTTTTTTTTGACGAAAATTTAAAATTTCTCCAAACTCGAATATATCATCTGGGGGTCCGAGGGGAGTCCAACGCAGAAGGTTTGGTTGAAATCGGGCCGGTGGTTTTGGAGAAAATGACCAAAAACCAAACAGGCGATTTTAAAAAGACGACAGGTTTTTTTTTTACCAAATTTTTTTTTTTTTTTTGACCAAAAATTAAAATTCCTCCAAATTTCTCCAAACTCGGATATATCATCTGGGGGTCCGAGGGGAGTCCAACGCAGAAGGTTTGGTTGAAATCGGGCCGGTGGTTTTGGAGAAAATGACCAAAAACCAAACAGGCGATTTTAAAAAGACGACAGGTACGCGCCTGTCGTTTTATTTTGACCAAATTTTTTTTTTTTTTTGACCAAAAATTAAAATTTCTCCAAATTTCTCCAAACTCGGATATATCATCTGGGGGTCCGAGGGGAGTCCAACGCAGAAGGTTTGGTTGAAATCGGGCCGGTGGTTTTGGAGAAAATGACCAAAAACCAAACAGGCGATTTTAAAAAGACGACAGGTACGCGCCTGTCGTTTTTTTTGACCAATTTTTTTTTTTTTTTTGACCAAAAATTAAAATTTCTCCAAATTTCTCCAAACTCGGATATATCATCTGGGGGTCCGAGGGGAGTCCAACGCAGAAGGTTTGGTTGAAATCGGGCCGGTGGTTTTGGAGAAAATGACCAAAAACCAAACAGGCGATTTTAAAAAGACGACAGGTACGCGCCTGTCGTTTTTTTTGACCAATTTTTTTTTTTTTTTTGACCAAAAATTAAAATTTCTCCAAACTCGGATATATCATCTGGGGGTCCGAGGGGAGTCCAACGCAGAAGGTTTGGTTGAAATCGGGCCGGTGGTTTTGGAGAAAATGACCAAAAACCAAACAGGCGATTTTAAAAAGACGACAGGTACGCGCCTGTCGTTTTTTTTGACCAATTTTTTTTTTTTTTTGACCAAAAATTAAAATTTCTCCAAACTCGATATATCATCTGGGGGTCCGAGGGGAGTCCAACGCAGAAGGTTTGGTTGAAATCGGGCCGGTGGTTTTGGAGAAAATGACCAAAAACCAAACAGGCGATTTTAAAAAGACGACAGGTACGCGCCTGTCGTTTTTTTTGACCAATTTTTTTTTTTTTTTTGACCAAAAATTAAAATTTCTCCAAATTTCTCCAAACTCGGATATATCATCTGGGGGTCCGAGGGGAGTCCAACGCAGAAGGTTTGGTTGAAATCGGGCCGGTGGTTTTGGAGAAAATGACCAAAAACCAAACAGGCGATTTTAAAAAGACGACAGGTACGCGCCTGTCGTTTTTTTTTGACCAATTTTTTTTTTTTTTTGACCAAAAATTAAAATTTCTCCAAATTTCTCCAAACTCGGATATATCATCTGGGGGTCCGAGGGGAGTCCAACGCAGAAGGTTTGGTTGAAATCGGGCCGGTGGTTTTGGAGAAAATGACCAAAAACCAAACAGGCGATTTTAAAAAGACGACAGGTACGCGCCTGTCGTTTTTTTTTGACCAATTTTTTTTTTTTTTTTGACCAAAAATTAAAATTTCTCCAAATTTCTCCAAACTCGGATATATCATCTGGGGGTCCGAGGGGAGTCCAACGCAGAAGGTTTGGTTGAAATCGGGCCGGTGGTTTTGGAGAAAATGACCAAAAACCAAACAGGCGATTTTAAAAAGACGACAGGTACGCGCCTGTCGTTTTTTTTTACCAATTTTTTTTTTTTTTTTGACCAAAAATTAAAATTTCTCCAAACTCGGATATATCATCTGGGGGTCCGAGGGGAGTCCAACGCAGAAGGTTTGGTTGAAATCGGGCCGGTGGTTTTGGAGAAAATGACCAAAAACCAAACAGGCGATTTTAAAAAGACGACAGGTACGCGCCTGTCGTTTTTTTTGACCAATATTTTTTTTTTTTTTTGACCAAAAATTAAAATTTCTCCAAACTCGGATATATCATCTGGGGGTCCGAGGGGAGTCCAACGCAGAAGGTTTGGTTGAAATCGGGCCGGTGGTTTTGGAGAAAATGACCAAAAACCAAACAGGCGATTTTAAAAAGACGACAGGTACGCGCCTGTCGTTTTTTTTGACCAATTTTTTTTTTTTTTTTGACCAAAAATTAAAATTTCTCCAAACTCGGATATATCATCTGGGGGTCCGAGGGGAGTCCAACGCAGAAGGTTTGGTTGAAATCGGGCCGGTGGTTTTGGAGAAAATGACCAAAAACCAAACAGGCGATTTTAAAAAGACGACAGGTACGCGCCTGTCGTTTTTTTTGACCAAATTTTTTTTTTTTTTTGACCAAAAATTAAAATTTCTCCAAATTTCTCCAAACTCGGATATATCATCTGGGGGTCCGAGGGGAGTCCAACGCAGAAGGTTTGGTTGAAATCGGGCCGGTGGTTTTGGAGAAAATGACCAAAAACCAAACAGGCGATTTTAAAAAGACGACAGGTACGCGCCTGTCGTTTTTTTTTGACCAATTTTTTTTTTTTTTTGACCAAAAATTAAAATTTCTCCAAATTTCTCCAAACTCGGATATATCATCTGGGGGTCCGAGGGGAGTCCAACGCAGAAGGTTTGGTTGAAATCGGGCCGGTGGTTTTGGAGAAAATGACCAAAAACCAAACAGGCGATTTTAAAAAGACGACAGGTACGCGCCTGTCGTTTTATTTTGACCAATTTTTTTTTTTTTTTTGACCAAAAATTAAAATTTCTCTAAATTTCTCCAAACTCGGATATATAATCTGGGGGTCCGAGGGGAGTCCAACGCAGAAGGTTTGGTTGAAATCGGGCCGGTGGTTTTGGAGAAAATGACCAAAAACCAAACAGGCGATTTTAAAAAGACGACAGGTTTTTTTTTTGACCAAATTTTTTTTTTTTTTTGACGAAAATTTAAAATTTCTCCAAACTCGAATATATCATCTGGGGGTCCGAGGGGAGTCCAACGCAGAAGGTTTGGTTGAAATCGGGCCGGTGGTTTTGGAGAAAATGACCAAAAACCAAACAGGCGATTTTAAAAAGACGACAGGTTTTTTTTTTACCAAATTTTTTTTTTTTTTTTGACCAAAAATTAAAATTCCTCCAAATTTCTCCAAACTCGGATATATCATCTGGGGGTCCGAGGGGAGTCCAACGCAGAAGGTTTGGTTGAAATCGGGCCGGTGGTTTTGGAGAAAATGACCAAAAACCAAACAGGCGATTTTAAAAAGACGACAGGTACGCGCCTGTCGTTTTATTTTGACCAAATTTTTTTTTTTTTTGACCAAAAATTAAAATTTCTCCAAATTTCTCCAAACTCGGATATATCATCTGGGGGTCCGAGGGGAGTCCAACGCAGAAGGTTTGGTTGAAATCGGGCCGGTGGTTTTGGAGAAAATGACCAAAAACCAAACAGGCGATTTTAAAAAGACGACAGGTACGCGCCTGTCGTTTTATTTTGACCAATTTTTTTTTTTTTTTTGACCAAAAATTAAAATTTCTCTAAATTTCTCCAAACTCGGATATATCATCTGGGGGTCCGAGGGGAGTCCAACGCAGAAGGTTTGGTTGAAATCGGGCCGGTGGTTTTGGAGAAAATGACCAAAAACCAAACAGGCGATTTTAAAAAGACGACAGGTACGCGCCTGTCGTTTTTTTTTGACCAATTTTTTTTTTTTTTTTGACGAAAATTTAAAATTTCTCCAAACTCGAATATATCATCTGGGGGTCCGAGGGGAGTCCAACGCAGAAGGTTTGGTTGAAATCGGGCCGGTGGTTTTGGAGAAAATGACCAAAAACCAAACAGGCGATTTTAAAAAGACGACAGACGCGTACCTGTCGTTTTTTTTGACCAAATTTTTTTTTTTTTTTTGACGAAAATTTAAAATTTCTCCAAACTCGAATATATCATCTGGGGGTCCGAGGGGAGTCCAACGCAGAAGGTTTGGTTGAAATCGGGCCGGTGGTTTTGGAGAAAATGACCAAAAACCAAACAGGCGATTTTAAAAAGACGACAGGTACGCGCCTGTCGTTTTTTTTGACCAAATTTTTTTTTTTTTTTGACGAAAATTAAAATTTCTCCAAACTCGAATATATCATCTGGGGGTCCGAGGGGAGTCCAACGCAGAAGGTTTGGTTGAAATCGGGCCGGTGGTTTTGGAGAAAATGACCAAAAACCAAACAGGCGATTTTAAAAAGACGACAGGTTTTTTTTTTGACCAAATTTTTTTTTTTTTTTGACCAAAAATTAAAATTCTCCAAATTTCTCCAAACTCGGATATATCATCTGGGGGTCCGAGGGGAGTCCAACGCAGAAGGTTTGGTTGAAATCGGGCCGGTGGTTTTGGAGAAAATGACCAAAAACCAAACAGGCGATTTTAAAAAGACGACAGGTACGCGCCTGTCGTTTTATTTTGACCAAATTTTTTTTTTTTTTGACCAAAAATTAAAATTTCTCCAAATTTCTCCAAACTCGGATATATCATCTGGGGGTCCGAGGGGAGTCCAACGCAGAAGGTTTGGTTGAAATCGGGCCGGTGGTTTTGGAGAAAATGACCAAAAACCAAACAGGCGATTTTAAAAAGACGACAGGTACGCGCCTGTCGTTTTATTTTGACCAATTTTTTTTTTTTTTTTTACCAAAAATTAAAATTTCTCCAAATTTCTCCAAACTCGGATATATCATCTGGGGGTCCGAGGGGAGTCCAACGCAGAAGGTTTGGTTGAAATCGGGCCGGTGGTTTTGGAGAAAATGACCAAAAACCAAACAGGCGATTTTAAAAAGACGACAGGTTTTTTTTTTGACCAAATTTTTTTTTTTTTTTGACCAAAAATTAAAATTTCTCCAAATTTCTCCAAACTCGGATATATCATCTGGGGGTCCGAGGGGAGTCCTATGCAGAAGGTTTGGTTGAAATCGGGCCGGTGGTTTTGGAGAAAATTACCAAAAACCAAACAGGCGATTTTAAAAAGACGACAGGTACGCGCCTGTCGTTTTTTTTTGACCAAATTTTTTTTTTTTTGACGAAAATTTAAAATTTCTCCAAACTCGAATATATCATCTGGGGGTCCGAGGGGAGTCCAACGCAGAAGGTTTGGTTGAAATCGGGCCGGTGGTTTTGGAGAAAATGACCAAAAACCAAACAGGCGATTTTAAAAAGACGACAGGTTTTTTTTTTGACCAAATTTTTTTTTTTTTTTGACGAAAATTTAAAATTTCTCCAAACTCGAATATATCATCTGGGGGTCCGAGGGGAGTCCAACGCAGAAGGTTTGGTTGAAATCGGGCCGGTGGTTTTGGAGAAAATGACCAAAAACCAAACAGGCGATTTTAAAAAGACGACAGGTTTTTTTTTTTACCAAATTTTTTTTTTTTTTTTGACCAAAAATTAAAATTCTCCAAATTTCTCCAAACTCGGATATATCATCTGGGGGTCCGAGGGGAGTCCAACGCAGAAGGTTTGGTTGAAATCGGGCCGGTGGTTTTGGAGAAAATGACCAAAAACCAAACAGGCGATTTTAAAAAGACGACAGGTACGCGCCTGTCGTTTTTTTTGACCAAATTTTTTTTTTTTTTTGACCAAAAATTAAAATTTCTCCAAATTTCTCCAAACTCGGATATATCATCTGGGGGTCCGAGGGGAGTCCAACGCAGAAGGTTTGGTTGAAATCGGGCCGGTGGTTTTGGAGAAAATGACCAAAAACCAAACAGGCGATTTTAAAAAGACGACAGGTACGCGCCTGTCGTTTTATTTTGACCAAATTTTTTTTTTTTTTTGACCAAAAATTAAAATTTCTCTAAATTTCTCCAAACTCGGATATATCATCTGGGGGTCCGAGGGGAGTCCAACGCAGAAGGTTTGGTTGAAATCGGGCCGGTGGTTTTGGAGAAAATGACCAAAAACCAAACAGGCGATTTTAAAAAGACGACAGGTTTTTTTTTTGACCAAATTTTTTTTTTTTTTTGACCAAAAATTAAAATTTCTCCAAATTTCTCCAAACTCGGATATATCATCTGGGGGTCCGAGGGGAGTCCTATGCAGAAGGTTTGGTTGAAATCGGGCCGGTGGTTTTGGAGAAAATGACCAAAAACCAAACAGGCGATTTTAAAAAGACGACAGGTACGCGCCTGTCGTTTTTTTTTGACCAAATTTTTTTTTTTTTGACGAAAATTTAAAATTTCTCCAAACTCGATATATCATCTGGGGGTCCGAGGGGAGTCCAACGCAGAAGGTTTGGTTGAAATCGGGCCGGTGGTTTTGGAGAAAATGACCAAAAACCAAACAGGCGATTTTAAAAAGACGACAGGTACGCGCCTGTCGTTTTTTTGACCAAATTTTTTTTTTTTTTTGACGAAAATTTAAAATTTCTCCAAACTCGAATATATCATCTGGGGGTCCGAGGGGAGTCCAACGCAGAAGGTTTGGTTGAAATCGGGCCGGTGGTTTTGGAGAAAATGACCAAAAACCAAACAGGCGATTTTAAAAAGACGACAGGTTTTTTTTTTGACCAAATTTTTTTTTTTTTTTGACCAAAAATTAAAATTCTCCAAATTTCTCCAAACTCGGATATATCATCTGGGGGTCCGAGGGGAGTCCAACGCAGAAGGTTTGGTTGAAATCGGGCCGGTGGTTTTGGAGAAAATGACCAAAAACCAAACAGGCGATTTTAAAAAGACGACAGGTACGCGCCTGTCGTTTTATTTTGACCAAATTTTTTTTTTTTTTTGACCAAAAATTAAAATTTCTCCAAATTTCTCCAAACTCGGATATATCATCTGGGGGTCCGAGGGGAGTCCAACGCAGAAGGTTTGGTTGAAATCGGGCCGGTGGTTTTGGAGAAAATGACCAAAAACCAAACAGGCGATTTTAAAAAGACGACAGGTACGCGCCTGTCGTTTTATTTTGACCAATTTTTTTTTTTTTTTGACCAAAAATTAAAATTTCTCTAAATTTCTCCAAACTCGGATATATCATCTGGGGGTCCGAGGGGAGTCCAACGCAGAAGGTTTGGTTGAAATCGGGCCGGTGGTTTTGGAGAAAATGACCAAAAACCAAACAGGCGATTTTAAAAAGACGACAGGTACGCGCCTGTCGTTTTTTTTTGACCAATTTTTTTTTTTTTTTTGACGAAAATTTAAAATTTCTCCAAACTCGAATATATCATCTGGGGGTCCGAGGGGAGTCCAACGCAGAAGGTTTGGTTGAAATCGGGCCGGTGGTTTTGGAGAAAATGACCAAAAACCAAACAGGCGATTTTAAAAAGACGACAGGTTTTTTTTTTACCAAATTTTTTTTTTTTTTTGACCAAAAATTAAAATTCTCCAAATTTCTCCAAACTCGGATATATCATCTGGGGGTCCGAGGGGAGTCCAACGCAGAAGGTTTGGTTGAAATCGGGCCGGTGGTTTTGGAGAAAATGACCAAAAACCAAACAGGCGATTTTAAAAAGACGACAGGTACGCGCCTGTCGTTTTATTTTGACCAAATTTTTTTTTTTTTTTGACCAAAAATTAAAATTTCTCCAAATTTCTCCAAACTCGGATATATCATCTGGGGGTCCGAGGGGAGTCCAACGCAGAAGGTTTGGTTGAAATCGGGCCGGTGGTTTTGGAGAAAATGACCAAAAACCAAACAGGCGATTTTAAAAAGACGACAGGTATGCGCCTGTCGTTTTTTTTTGACCAAATTTTTTTTTTTTTTTGACCAAAAATTAAAATTTCTCCAAATTTCTCCAAGCTCGGATATATCATCTGGGGGTCCGAGGGGAGTCCAACGCAGAAGGTTTGGTTGAAATCGGGCCGGTGGTTTTGGAGAAAATGACCAAAAACCAAACAGGCGATTTTAAAAAGACGACAGGTTTTTTTTTTGACCAAATTTTTTTTTTTTTTTGACCAAAAATTAAAATTTCTCCAAATTTCTCCAAACTCGGATATATCATCTGGGGGTCCGAGGGGAGTCCTATGCAGAAGGTTTGGTTGAAATCGGGCCGGTGGTTTTGGAGAAAATTACCAAAAACCAAACAGGCGATTTTAAAAAGACGACAGGTACGCGCCTGTCGTTTTTTTTTGACCAAATTTTTTTTTTTTTTTGACCAAAAATTAAAATTTCTCCAAATTTCTCCAAACTCCGATATATCATCTGGGGGTCCGAGGGGAGTCCAACGCAGAAGGTTTGGTTGAAATCGGGCCGGTGGTTTTGGAGAAAATGACCAAAAACCAAACAGGCGATTTTAAAAAGACGACAGGTTTTTTTTTTGACCAAATCTTTTTTTTTTTTTTGACCAAAAATTAAAATTTCTCCAAATTTCTCCAAACTCGGATATATCATCTGGGGGTCCGAGGGGAGTCCAACGCAGAAGGTTTGGTTGAAATCGGGCCGGTGGTTTTGGAGAAAATGACCAAAAACCAAACAGGCGATTTTAAAAAGACGACAGGTACGCGCCTGTCGTTTTATTTTGACCAAATTTGTTTGTTTGTTTTGACCAAAAATTAAAATTTCTCCAAATTTCTCCAAACTCGGATATATCATCTGGGGGTCCGAGGGGAGTCCTATGCAGAAGGTTTGGTTGAAATCGGGCCGGTGGTTTTGGAGAAAATGACCAAAAACCAAACAGGCGATTTTAAAAAGACGACAGGTACGCGCCTGTCGTTTTATTTTGACCAATTTTTTTTTTTTTTTTGACCAAAAATTAAAATTTCTCCAAATTTCTCCAAACTCGAATATATCATCTGGGGGTCCGAGGGGAGTCCAACGCAGAAGGTTTGGTTGAAATCGGGCCGGTGGTTTTGGAGAAAATGACCAAAAACCAAACAGGCGATTTTAAAAAGACGACAGGTTTTTTTTTTGACCAAATTTTTTTTTTTTTTTGACGAAAATTTAAAATTTCTCCAAACTGGAATATATCATCTGGGGGTCCGAGGGGAGTCCAACGCAGAAGGTTTGGTTGAAATCGGGCTGGTGGTTTTGGAGAAAATGACCAAAAACCAAACAGGCGATTTTAAAAAGACGACAGGTTTTTTTTTGACCAAATTTTATTTTTTTTTTTGACCAAAAATTAAAATTTCTCCAAATTTCTCCAAACTCGGATATATCATCTGGGGGTCCGAGGGGAGTCCAACGCAGAAGGTTTGGTTGAAATCGGGCCGGTGGTTTTGGAGAAAATGACCAAAAACCAAACAGGCGATTTTAAAAAGACGACAGGTACGCGCCTGTCGTTTTTTTTTTACCAATTTTTTTTTTTTTTTTTTACGAAAATTTAAAATTTCTCCAAACTCGAATATATCATCTGGGGGTCCGAGGGGAGTCCAACGCAGAAGGTTTGGTTGAAATCGGGCCGGTGGTTTTGGAGAAAATGACCAAAAACCAAACAGGCGATTTTAAAAAGACGACAGGTTTTTTTTTGACCAATTTTTTTTTTTTTTTTGACCAAAAATTAAAATTTCTCCAAATTTCTCCAAACTCGGATATATCATCGGGGGTCCGAGGGGAGTCCAACGCAGAAGGTTTGGTTGAAATCGGGCCGGTGGTTTTGGAGAAAATGACCAAAAACCAAACAGGCGATTTTAAAAAGACGACAGGTTTTTTTTTTGACCAATTTTTTTTTTTTTTTTGACCAAAAATTAAAATTTCTCCAAATTTCTCCAAACTCGGATATATCATCTGGGGGTCCGAGGGGAGTCCTATGCAGAAGGTTTGGTTGAAATCGGGCCGGTGGTTTTGGAGAAAATTACCAAAAACCAAACAGGCGATTTTAAAAAGACGACAGGTACGCGCCTGTCGTTTTTTTTTTGACCAAATTTTTTTTTTTTTTTGACCAAAAATTAAAATTTCTCCAAATTTCTCCAAACTCGATATATCATCTGGGGGTCCGAGGGGAGTCCAACGCAGAAGGTTTGGTTGAAATCGGGCCGGTGGTTTTGGAGAAAATGACCAAAAACCAAACAGGCGATTTTAAAAAGACGACAGGTACGCGCCTGTCGTTTTTTTTTTACCAATTTTTTTTTTTTTTTTTTACGAAAATTTAAAATTTCTCCAAACTCGAATATATCATCTGGGGGTCCGAGGGGAGTCCAACGCAGAAGGTTTGGTTGAAATCGGGCCGGTGGTTTTGGAGAAAATGACCAAAAACCAAACAGGCGATTTTAAAAAGACGACAGGTTTTTTTTTGACCAATTTTTTTTTTTTTTTTGACCAAAAATTAAAATTTCTCCAAATTTCTCCAAGCTCGGATATATCATCCGGGGGTCCGAGGGGAGTCCAACGCAGAAGGTTTGGTTGAAATCGGGCCGGTGGTTTTGGAGAAAATGACCAAAAACCAAACAGGCGATTTTAAAAAGACGACAGGTTTTTTTTTGACCATTTTTTTTTTTTTTTTTGACCAAAAATTAAAATTTCTCCAAATTTCTCCAAACTCGGATATATCATCTGGGGGTCCGAGGGGAGTCCTATGCAGAAGGTTTGGTTGAAATCGGGCCGGTGGTTTTGGAGAAAATTACCAAAAACCAAACAGGCGATTTTAAAAAGACGACAGGTACGCGCCTGTCGTTTTTTTTTTGACCAAATTTTTTTTTTTTTTTGACCAAAAATTAAAATTTCTCCAAATTTCTCCAAACTCGATATATCATCTGGGGGTCCGAGGGGAGTCCAACGCAGAAGGTTTGGTTGAAATCGGGCCGGTGGTTTTGGAGAAAATGACCAAAAACCAAACAGGCGATTTTAAAAAGACGACAGGTACGCGCCTGTCGTTTTATTTTGACCAATTTTTTTTTTTTTTTTGACCAAAAATTAAAATTTCTCCAAATTTTTCCAAACTCGGATATATCATCTGGGGGTCCGAGGGGAGTCCAACGCAGAAGGTTTGGTTGAAATCGGGCCGGTGGTTTTGGAGAAAATGACCAAAAACCAAACAGGCGATTTTAAAAAGACGACAGGTTTTTTTTTTTTACCAATTTTTTTTTTTTTTTTGACCAAAAATTAAAATTCCTCCAAATTTCTCCAAACTCGGATATATCATCTGGGGGTCCGAGGGGAGTCCAACGCAGAAGGTTTGGTTGAAATCGGGCCGGTGGTTTTGGAGAAAATGACCAAAAACCAAACAGGCGATTTTAAAAAGACGACAGGTACGTGCCTGTCGTTTTATTTTGACCAAATTTTTTTTTTTTTTGACCAAAAATTAAAATTTCTCCAAATTTCTCCAAACTCGGATATATCATCTGGGGGTCCGAGGGGAGTCCAACGCAGAAGGTTTGGTTGAAATCGGGCCGGTGGTTTTGGAGAAAATGACCAAAAACCAAACAGGCGATTTTAAAAAGACGACAGGTACGCGCCTGTCGTTTTATTTTGACCAATTTTTTTTTTTTTTTTGACCAAAAATTAAAATTTCTCCAAATTTCTCCAAACTCGGATATATCATCTGGGGGTCCGAGGGGAGTCCAACGCAGAAGGTTTGGTTGAAATCGGGCCGGTGGTTTTGGAGAAAATGACCAAAAACCAAACAGGCGATTTTAAAAAGACGACAGGTACGCGCCTGTCGTTTTTTTTTTACCAATTTTTTTTTTTTTTTTGACGAAAATTTAAAATTTCTCCAAACTCGAATATATCATCTGGGGGTCCGAGGGGAGTCCAACGCAGAAGGTTTGGTTGAAATCGGGCCGGTGGTTTTGGAGAAAATGACCAAAAACCAAACAGGCGCTTGCTCCTGTCCCGCCGATCTCGGTCTTTGTCCCGGTCCCGGTCTCTGTCCCTATCCCTCTCTCTGTCCCTGTCCCTCTCCCTGTCTCTGTCTCTATCTCTGTCCCGGTCCCTGCCTGTCGTTTTTTTTTGACCAAATTTTTTTTTTTTTTTGACCAAAAATTAAAATTTCTCCAAATTTCTCCAAACTCGGATATATCATCTGGGGGTCCGAGGGGAGTCCAACGCAGAAGGTTTGGTTGAAATCGGGCCGGTGGTTTTGGAGAAAATGACCAAAAACCAAACAGGCGATTTTAAAAAGACGACAGGTACGCGCCTGTCGTTTTTTTTTGACCAATTTTTTTTTTTTTTTTGACGAAAATTTAAAATTTCTCCAAACTCGAATATATCATCTGGGGGTCCGAGGGGAGTCCAACGCAGAAGGTTTGGTTGAAATCGGGCCGGTGGTTTTGGAGAAAATGACCAAAAACCAAACAGGCGATTTTAAAAAGACGACAGGTTTTTTTTTTACCAAATTTTTTTTTTTTTTTTGACCAAAAATTAAAATTTCTCCAAATTTCTCCAAACTCGGATATATCATCTGGGGGTCCGAGGGGAGTCCAACGCAGAAGGTTTGGTTGAAATCGGGCCGGTGGTTTTGGAGAAAATGACCAAAAACCAAACAGGCGATTTTAAAAAGACGACAGGTACGCGCCTGTCGTTTTATTTTGACCAAATTTTTTTTTTTTTTTACCAAAAATTAAAATTTCTCCAAATTTCTCCAAACTCGGATATATCATCTGGGGGTCCGAGGGGAGTCCAACGCAGAAGGTTTGGTTGAAATCGGGCCGGTGGTTTTGGAGAAAATGACCAAAAACCAAACAGGCGATTTTAAAAAGACGACAGGTATGCGCCTGTCGTTTTTTTTTTGACCAAATTTTTTTTTTTTTTTGACCAAAAATTAAAATTTCTCCAAATTTCTCCAAGCTCGGATATATCATCTGGGGGTCCGAGGGGAGTCCAACGCAGAAGGTTTGGTTGAAATCGGGCCGGTGGTTTTGGAGAAAATGACCAAAAACCAAACAGGCGATTTTAAAAAGACGACAGGTTTTTTTTTGACCAAATTTTTTTTTTTTTTTGACCAAAAATTAAAATTTCTCCAAATTTCTCCAAACTCGGATATATCATCTGGGGGTCCGAGGGGAGTCCTATGCAGAAGGTTTGGTTGAAATCGGGCCGGTGGTTTTGGAGAAAATTACCAAAAACCAAACAGGCGATTTTAAAAAGACGACAGGTACGCGCCTGTCGTTTTTTTTTTGACCAAATTTTTTTTTTTTTTTGACCAAAAATTAAAATTTCTCCAAATTTCTCCAAACTCCGATATATCATCTGGGGGTCCGAGGGGAGTCCAACGCAGAAGGTTTGGTTGAAATCGGGCCGGTGGTTTTGGAGAAAATGACCAAAAACCAAACAGGCGATTTTAAAAAGACGACAGGTTTTTTTTTGACCAAATCTTTTTTTTTTTTTTGACCAAAAATTAAAATTTCTCCAAATTTCTCCAAACTCGGATATATCATCTGGGGGTCCGAGGGGAGTCCAACGCAGAAGGTTTGGTTGAAATCGGGCCGGTGGTTTTGGAGAAAATGACCAAAAACCAAACAGGCGATTTTAAAAAGACGACAGGTACGCGCCTGTCGTTTTATTTTGACCAAATTTGTTTGTTTGTTTTGACCAAAAATTAAAATTTCTCCAAATTTCTCCAAACTCGGATATATCATCTGGGGGTCCGAGGGGAGTCCTATGCAGAAGGTTTGGTTGAAATCGGGCCGGTGGTTTTGGAGAAAATGACCAAAAACCAAACAGGCGATTTTAAAAAGACGACAGGTACGCGCCTGTCGTTTTATTTTGACCAAATTTTTTTTTTTTTTTGACCAAAAATTAAAATTTCTCCAAATTTCTCCAAACTCGAATATATCATCTGGGGGTCCGAGGGGAGTCCAACGCAGAAGGTTTGGTTGAAATCGGGCCGGTGGTTTTGGAGAAAATGACCAAAAACCAAACAGGCGATTTTAAAAAGACGACAGGTTTTTTTTTTGACCAAATTTTTTTTTTTTTTTGACGAAAATTTAAAATTTCTCCAAACTGGAATATATCATCTGGGGGTCCGAGGGGAGTCCAACGCAGAAGGTTTGGTTGAAATCGGGCTGGTGGTTTTGGAGAAAATGACCAAAAACCAAACAGGCGATTTTAAAAAGACGACAGGTTTTTTTTTGACCAAATTTTATTTTTTTTTTTGACCAAAAATTAAAATTTCTCCAAATTTCTCCAAACTCGGATATATCATCTGGGGGTCCGAGGGGAGTCCAACGCAGAAGGTTTGGTTGAAATCGGGCCGGTGGTTTTGGAGAAAATGACCAAAAACCAAACAGGCGATTTTAAAAAGACGACAGGTACGCGCCTGTCGTTTTTTTTTTACCAATTTTTTTTTTTTTTTTTTTACGAAAATTTAAAATTTCTCCAAACTCGAATATATCATCTGGGGGTCCGAGGGGAGTCCAACGCAGAAGGTTTGGTTGAAATCGGGCCGGTGGTTTTGGAGAAAATGACCAAAAACCAAACAGGCGATTTTAAAAAGACGACAGGTTTTTTTTTGACCAATTTTTTTTTTTTTTTTGACCAAAAATTAAAATTTCTCCAAATTTCTCCAAGCTCGGATATATCATCCGGGGGTCCGAGGGGAGTCCAACGCAGAAGGTTTGGTTGAAATCGGGCCGGTGGTTTTGGAGAAAATGACCAAAAACCAAACAGGCGATTTTAAAAAGACGACAGGTTTTTTTTTGACCAATTTTTTTTTTTTTTTTGACCAAAAATTAAAATTTCTCCAAATTTCTCCAAACTCGGATATATCATCTGGGGGTCCGAGGGGAGTCCTATGCAGAAGGTTTGGTTGAAATCGGGCCGGTGGTTTTGGAGAAAATTACCAAAAACCAAACAGGCGATTTTAAAAAGACGACAGGTACGCGCCTGTCGTTTTTTTTTTGACCAAATTTTTTTTTTTTTTTGACCAAAAATTAAAATTTCTCCAAATTTCTCCAAACTCCGATATATCATCTGGGGGTCCGAGGGGAGTCCAACGCAGAAGGTTTGGTTGAAATCGGGCCGGTGGTTTTGGAGAAAATGACCAAAAACCAAACAGGCGATTTTAAAAAGACGACAGGTACGCGCCTGTCGTTTTATTTTGACCAATTTTTTTTTTTTTTTTTGACCAAAAATTAAAATTTCTCCAAATTTTTCCAAACTCGGATATATCATCTGGGGGTCCGAGGGGAGTCCAACGCAGAAGGTTTGGTTGAAATCGGGCCGGTGGTTTTGGAGAAAATGACCAAAAACCAAACAGGCGATTTTAAAAAGACGACAGGTTTTTTTTTTTACCAATTTTTTTTTTTTTTTTTGACCAAAAATTAAAATTCCTCCAAATTTCTCCAAACTCGGATATATCATCTGGGGGTCCGAGGGGAGTCCAACGCAGAAGGTTTGGTTGAAATCGGGCCGGTGGTTTTGGAGAAAATGACCAAAAACCAAACAGGCGATTTTAAAAAGACGACAGGTACGTGCCTGTCGTTTTATTTTGACCAAATTTTTTTTTTTTTTGACCAAAAATTAAAATTTCTCCAAATTTCTCCAAACTCGGATATATCATCTGGGGGTCCGAGGGGAGTCCAACGCAGAAGGTTTGGTTGAAATCGGGCCGGTGGTTTTGGAGAAAATGACCAAAAACCAAACAGGCGATTTTAAAAAGACGACAGGTACGCGCCTGTCGTTTTATTTTGACCAATTTTTTTTTTTTTTTTGACCAAAAATTAAAATTTCTCCAAATTTCTCCAAACTCGGATATATCATCTGGGGGTCCGAGGGGAGTCCAACGCAGAAGGTTTGGTTGAAATCGGGCCGGTGGTTTTGGAGAAAATGACCAAAAACCAAACAGGCGATTTTAAAAAGACGACAGGTACGCGCCTGTCGTTTTTTTTTTACCAATTTTTTTTTTTTTTTTGACGAAAATTTAAAATTTCTCCAAACTCGAATATATCATCTGGGGGTCCGAGGGGAGTCCAACGCAGAAGGTTTGGTTGAAATCGGGCCGGTGGTTTTGGAGAAAATGACCAAAAACCAAACAGGCGCTTGCTCCTGTCCCGCCGATCTCGGTCTTTGTCCCGGTCCCGGTCTCTGTCCCTATCCCTCTCTCTGTCCCTGTCCCTCTCCCTGTCTCTGTCTCTATCTCTGTCCCGGTCCCTGCCTGTCGTTTTTTTTTGACCAAATTTTTTTTTTTTTTTGACCAAAAATTAAAATTTCTCCAAATTTCTCCAAACTCGGATATATCATCTGGGGGTCCGAGGGGAGTCCAACGCAGAAGGTTTGGTTGAAATCGGGCCGGTGGTTTTGGAGAAAATGACCAAAAACCAAACAGGCGATTTTAAAAAGACGACAGGTACGCGCCTGTCGTTTTTTTTTGACCAAATTTTTTTTTTTTTTTGACGAAAATTTAAAATTTCTCCAAACTCGAATATATCATCTGGGGGTCCGAGGGGAGTCCAACGCAGAAGGTTTGGTTGAAATCGGGCCGGTGGTTTTGGAGAAAATGACCAAAAACCAAACAGGCGATTTTAAAAAGACGACAGGTACGCGCCTGTCGTTTTTTTTTGACCAAATTTTTTTTTTTTTTTGACGAAAATTTAAAATTTCTCCAAACTCGAATATATCATCTGGGGGTCCGAGGGGAGTCCAACGCAGAAGGTTTGGTTGAAATCGGGCCGGTGGTTTTGGAGAAAATGACCAAAAACCAAACAGGCGATTTTAAAAAGACGACAGGTTTTTTTTTTGACCAAATTTTTTTTTTTTTTTGACGAAAATTTAAAATTTCTCCAAACTGGAATATATCATCTGGGGGTCCGAGGGGAGTCCAACGCAGAAGGTTTGGTTGAAATCGGGCCGGTGGTTTTGGAGAAAATGACCAAAAACCAAACAGGCGATTTTAAAAAGACGACAGGTACGCGCCTGTCGTTTTTTTTTGACCATTTTTTTTTTTTTTTTGACGAAAATTTAAAATTTCTCCAAACTCGAATATATCATCTGGGGGTCTGAGGGGAGTCCAACGCAGAAGGTTTGGTTGAAATCGGGCCGGTGGTTTTGGAGAAAATGACCAAAAACCAAACAGGCGATTTTAAAAAGACGACAGGTACGCGCCTGTCGTTTTTTTTTTGACCATTTTTTTTTTTTTTTTTTACCAAAAATTAAAATTTCTCCAAACTCGGATATATCATCTGGGGGTCCGAGGGGAGTCCAACGCAGAAGGTTTGGTTGAAATCGGGCCGGTGGTTTTGGAGAAAATGACCAAAAACCAAACAGGCGATTTTAAAAAGACGACAGGTACGCGCCTGTCGTTTATTTTTGACCAAATTTTTTTTTTTTTTTGACGAAAATTTAAAATTTCTCCAAACTCGAATATATCATCTGGGGGTCCGAGGGGAGTCCAACGCAGAAGGTTTGGTTGAAATCGGGCCGGTGGTTTTGGAGAAAATGACCAAAAACCAAACAGGCGATTTTAAAAAGACGACAGGTTTTTTTTTTGACCAAATTTTTTTTTTTTTTTGACGAAAATTTAAAATTTCTCCAAACTGGAATATATCATCTGGGGGTCCGAGGGGAGTCCAACGCAGAAGGTTTGGTTGAAATCGGGCCGGTGGTTTTGGAGAAAATGACCAAAAACCAAACAGGCGATTTTAAAAAGACGACAGGTTTTTTTTTGACCAAATTTTTTTTTTTTTTTGACCAAAAATTAAAATTTCTCAAAATTTCTCCAAACTCGGATATATCATCTGGGGGTCCGAGGGGAGTCCAACGCAGAAGGTTTGGTTGAAATCGGGCCGGTGGTTTTGGAGAAAATGACCAAAAACCAAACAGGCGATTTTAAAAAGACGACAGGTACGCGCCTGTCGTTTTATTTTGACCAAATTTTTTTTTTTTTTGACCAAAAATTAAAATTTCTCCAAATTTCTCCAAACTCGGATATATCATCTGGGGGTCCGAGGGGAGTCCAACGCAGAAGGTTTGGTTGAAATCGGGCCGGTGGTTTTGGAGAAAATGACCAAAAACCAAACAGGCGATTTTAAAAAGACGACAGGTACGCGCCTGTCGTTTTTTTTTGACCAATTTTTTTTTTTTTTTTGACGAAAATTTAAAATTTCTCCAAACTCGAATATATCATCTGGGGGTCCGAGGGGAGTCCAACGCAGAAGGTTTGGTTGAAATCGGGCCGGTGGTTTTGGAGAAAATGACCAAAAACCAAACAGGCGATTTTAAAAAGACGACAGGTACGCGCCTGTCGTTTTTTTTTTGACCAAATTTTTTTTTTTTTTTGACGAAAATTTAAAATTTCTCCAAACTCGAATATATCATCTGGGGGTCCGAGGGGAGTCCAACGCAGAAGGTTTGGTTGAAATCGGGCCGGTGGTTTTGGAGAAAATGACCAAAAACCAAACAGGCGATTTTAAAAAGACGACAGGTACTGCGTAAAGCTGGCGTGAGGTTTGGTGTGGTTTATCCTGCCACTCTTATCGTCACCATTGATGAGCAGAAGTATACATACTCTTCTCGTGAAGATGCCGAAAAAGAGCTGAGGCAGCGTCTTCCACGATTCTTTGATTCCTGACATGACTGTGGACTGAAATGTAGTCTAAATGGGTCCCAGAGCAGTGCGCAGGACATCAGGTAATTCGATGGAGGTGCCCGGTTTCATGGGTGTGCATTACCTGTATTTGATACATTTGCAATATACCGTGAGACCCATGTGGGAACCCCCCCACCTCTGAATGAATGAGTGTTTCTTTTCTTTTTCTTTCTCTCTTTTTATTAGTTTTATTTTTTCCTTAATAATGGGCTCGAATTTAGTTTAATTTATCTTGGGTAGGGCAGAGCGACTCCAGCTGTGCCTACGCCACACTTTCACGGATATGGGATGTTTATGTTGTGTATCTGGCCTTATTGCCAGACAGGCGTGCTGCCATTTCTGTTGTTATTGTTGTATGTTTGTTAGCTTTTTATGTGTATATTTGTATGTTAACCCCTCCCCTTTCTTTGTTGGTACATGGTTAGAGCACAAGTTGAGTATTAAAGGGGTTGGAATGTATTTTCTCAACGATGGATAAAAGTTTAAATACGATTAAAGTGGTGACTTTGAATGTTAACGGTATCCAGAATAAAATTAAAAGACACAAGATCCTTACTTATCTAAGGTCCCTTAATTGTGATATTGCTATGTTACAGGAGACTCACCTAAATGCAGAACAGTCGAAAAACTTAAAACAGCAGTGGGTGGGGCAAGTTTTCTCCTCCCCTGGCAGTCAGGCTAGTCGGGGGGTGAGCATTTTAATCTCCAAAAATATAGCATTTAAATTGAGTAAGATCCATACTGACCTTGAGGGTAGGTATATAATAATCACTGGTCTTTTTCAGAATCAAAAACTTACACTGGTGAATATTTATGCACCCAATATATTTCAGTCTAATTTTTTATCGGCCCTTTATCCAGTGATTTCCTGCTATATGGAAGGACCGCTTATCATTGCAGGAGATTTCAATTGTGTGCCAAATGCATTGTTAGATAGGTCGAATGGTCCTCTTCCATCTGATAGACGAAATTCAGCTGCAATGCATGAGTTTCAGACGCAGCTATCAATCAGTGATATTTGGCGCATGGTAAATTCAGATAGTCAAGAATATACCTTTTTCTCTAACCCACATAGCTCCTATTCTAGAATAGACAGCATCCTCATGTCCTCCAACCTTACTCAAAATATAATTAATTCTCAAATTCATAGTATTCTTGTGAGTGATCATGCAGCTGTATCTGTTTCTTTTGTTCCACCATCTAATCTTTATAGATCCAAGCAGTGGCGATTAAATACTTCTCTTCTTAAGAGTACAGATTTTGTTTCATATATTAGAAACAAAATCTCTGAATTTTTTGAGATAAATTTGAATTCAGTATCAACTGTGTCCACTGTATGGGAAGCCTTTAAGGCTACATGCAGAGGATGGATCATCAGTTATGCAACTGCTGAGAAACGTAAAAAAATTGAGAAAAAGTTAAATTTAAATGTTAAACTAAGGAAACTGGAGGAACAGCATATGGCTGACCCTTCAAATTTAGATCTTAGAAAATCTCTCACTGCTACTAGGGCAGACCTACAGAGGATTTTACATGAGGAAACAGCCTATGCTTTATTTAGAACACGAAGATTGTATTTTGAGTCAGGTGACAAGGCAGGGAGGATGTTGGCGAACAGAATAAAACAGATAGAGAATAGGCAGTTTATTCCAGCAGTGAGGGATGAACAGGGTAGACTACAGTGTGAGGTTAAGTCAATCTCCCAAATTTTTAAACAGTATTATTCTAAATTATATGGAACAGAGGGTGGGGCCAATAAAAAAAAAAAAAAAAAAAAAAAATGATGGATGCCTTTTTTGAGCACTTTGAGCTCCCTTCTGTGGAGAGGGAGGATAAACTTAAGTTAGACACCTCCTTGACAAGGTCAGAGATTGAGTTTGCGATTGGGAAGATGGCTTGTGGGAAATCTCCAGGGGAGGATGGTTTTGGTGCAGAATTTTATAAATGTTTCAAAAATCAGTTGTCCCCCATATTACTTTTACTTTATGAAGAAATCATTGAACGTGAGACCATGCCTCCCTCCATGTGTAAAGCTGTCATATCCCTATTGCCTAAAGCTGGAAAAGACCCCACTTTAGCAGGGAATTATAGGCCATTAAGTCTTCTTAATAGTGACTACAAGATATTGGCAAAGACACTTGCCCTTCGTTTAGAAGGTGTAGTCCCTTCTATAATACATGTAGACCAAGCTGGTTTTATTCCGGGCCGCCTAGCTGCTAACAATATGCGCAGGCTTTTTCATGTTTTGCTGGGCGCTGATTCTCTTAATGAGCCTGCAATAGCTGCATCACTTGATGCAGAGAAGGCCTTTGACAGAATTGAATGGCCTTATCTTTTTTATTCTTTTGAAAAGTTTGGTTTTGGTCCGAGGTTTATCAGTTGGGTTAAGGCCCTTTATTGTAATCCAATCTCAGCTGTCAAAATTAATGGCCTTATTTCTGATTTTTTCCCCCTGCAACGTGGAGTGAGGCAGGGATGTCCGGTCAGCCCTCTTCTTTTTGTCATTTCCCTGGAACCCCTGGCCTGTGCAATTCGCGCTTGTTCAGACATACATGGTGTTAATTTATTTGATTATGATTATAAACTGGGCTTGTACGCTGATGATATTTTACTGACATTGTGCAGACCAAGGTCTTCCTTACCTGCCGTTTTAAACTTGGTTAATACTTTTGGTGGTTTTTCAGGGTACAAAATAAATTGGAAAAAAAGTGAGGTGATACCTCTTAATTCTAACACATTCAAGTCTGATCTTGGGGATGTACCGTTTTTGTGGCAGTTTAAAGGAATGAAATATTTAGGAATTACTATTAAAGCCCCAGTTACAGAGATATTTAGTTTGAATGGCCCATCTGTCCTGCGTACAGTAAAAGATGACCTTGAGAGATGGTCCAGCCTACCACTTTCCTTATGGGGCAGGGCTGAACTTTTGAAAATGAATGTTTTGCCTAGACTTACATATATAATCTCTTACATCCCTCTTAAATTCCCTGATTCTTGGTTTAAAGAAATACGTCACCTTTTCATTAAGTTTTTATGGTGTGACAATAAACCCAGAATCTCATATCAAAAGCTTTGCATCCCCAGATCTAAAGGTGGACTAGGTGTTCCAGATTTATTTAATTACTATATCTCATTTAACGCAAGGTATCCACTTTCATGGGCATATAAGGATCTTTATCAGGCAGGCAGCTGGGAACAGCTCGAGGAATCTTTAATAGCTCAATATAAAGATAGATCCTTAGCTTCCTTATGGTACCACCCCAAACCTCCTATTGCTTTGGATAATTGTATTATCAATTTCTCATGCTCCATTGTTAGAATTTTACACAAAAGGTTTAATATTAATAATGGACTATGTTTCCCCTCGTGTCCTATTTGGAATAATCCTGCTCTTATGTCTGGAAGAGGCACGCTCAGTAGTAAACAATTGATGACAAGTGGCATTAATACAATTGGTCAGATTTATGACGGTAAGATTATACCTTATGAATTGATGAAGGAAAGATTTGACCTATCAGATATGTTCTTTTTGACATATGCTCAGTTATCTTCTATTTTGAAAAAAAAGCACATTGAGGGGACAGAGCCTGCCTCTTGCCAAGAACAGGATGAAGTTTTCGCGAGAGCTACTCGATCGAGACGTTCTGTCTCCTGTATTTACAAATTTCTGTCATCTGATTGTTATAAGTTGTATATCCCCACTCAAGTGGCATGGGAGGGTGACCTTAAATTATCTCTGTCAATTGCACAGTGGACCTTTATTTGGAATTCCGGCATACATTTGTCTAAATGTGTAAGATACAAGATGATTCAGTATAAAATTTTATGCAGAGCCTATATGACTCCTGTCAGACTAGCAAAGATGTCGGAAAATGTTGATGATTTGTGCTGGCATAATTGTGGCCTTCGTGGCTCATTATTACATCTCTTATGGGAATGTCCAGCGGTCCAAACCCTATGGTCGGAGATGCATGCAATTATGACAGAGATCCTTGATGTCACCTTCACCCTGTCTCCCATGGTATGCATTTTGGGCTGTAAGCCTGACAATATAACCTGCCCCATTATCAATCGTCTATGGGCGCTGGGCTGCCTCACAGTCAAAAGGTTGATCCTTTGTAATTGGAAGGAGCGAAAGCCGGCCTGCTTTTCTAAGGAAGTATGGCTGGAGGAATACTTAGATCTCCTCAACATGGAAAGAGCAGCCGGTCTCCTGAAAGATTTTGATAGGGGTCTTGGGAGACAATGGGATGTTATTAGGAGATATTTGAATTAGATTTGGTCCTTCCAGTATCGTATTTTCGTTGTGTTTTTGTGTTTCCCCGGACATTGTTTTGGAGTATCATGTACCCCCCCCCCCCCCCCCCCCCATTTTTATTTTGTGTGAAAAAAAAAAAAAAAAAAAAAAAAAAAAGAAAAAAAAAAAAAAAAAAAAAGACGACAGGTACGCGCCTGTCGTTTTTTTTTTACCAATTTTTTTTTTTTTTTTGACCAAAAATTAAAATTTCTCCAAATTTCTCCAAACTCGGATATATCATCTGGGGGTCCGAGGGGAGTCCAACGCAGAAGGTTTGGTTGAAATCGGGCCGGTGGTTTTGGAGAAAATGACCAAAAACCAAACAGGCGATTTTAAAAAGACGACAGGTACGCGCCTGTCGTTTTTTTTAACCAATTTTTTTTTTTTTTTTGACGAAAATTTAAAATTTCTCCAAACTCGAATATATCATCTGGGGGTCCGAGGGGAGTCCAACGCAGAAGGTTTGGTTGAAATCGGGCCGGTGGTTTTGGAGAAAATGACCAAAAACCAAACAGGCGATTTTAAAAAGACGACAGGTACGCGCCTGTCGTTTTATTTTGACCAAATTTTTTTTTTTTGACGAAAATTTAAAATTTCTCCAAACTCGAATATATCATCTGGGGGTCCGAGGGGAGTCCAACGCAGAAGGTTTGGTTGAAATCGGGCCGGTGGTTTTGGAGAAAATGACCAAAAACCAAACAGGCGATTTTAAAAAGACGACAGGTACGCGCCTGTCGTTTTTTTTTTGACCAATTTTTTTTTTTTTTTTTACCAAAAATTAAAATTTCTCCAAACTCGGATATATCATCTGGGGGTCCGAGGGGAGTCCAACGCAGAAGGTTTGGTTGAAATCGGGCCGGTGGTTTTGGAGAAAATGACCAAAAACCAAACAGGCGATTTTAAAAAGACGACAGGTACGCGCCTGTCGTTTATTTTTGACCAAATTTTTTTTTTTTTTTGACGAAAATTTAAAATTTCTCCAAACTCGAATATATCATCTGGGGGTCCGAGGGGAGTCCAACGCAGAAGGTTTGGTTGAAATCGGGCCGGTGGTTTTGGAGAAAATGACCAAAAACCAAACAGGCGATTTTAAAAAGACGACAGGTACGCGCCTGTCGTTTTATTTTGACCAATTTTTTTTTTTTTTTTGACCAAAAATTAAAATTTCTCCAAATTTCTCCAAACTCGGATATATCATCTGGGGGTCCGAGGGGAGTCCAACGCAGAAGGTTTGGTTGAAATCGGGCCGGTGGTTTTGGAGAAAATGACCAAAAACCAAACAGGCGATTTTAAAAAGACGACAGGTACGCGCCTGTCGTTTTTTTTAACCAATTTTTTTTTTTTTTTTGACGAAAATTTTAAATTTCTCCAAACTCGAATATATCATCTGGGGGTCCGAGGGGAGTCCAACGCAGAAGGTTTGGTTGAAATCGGGCCGGTGGTTTTGGAGAAAATGACCAAAAACCAAACAGGCGATTTTAAAAAGACGACAGGTACGCGCCTGTCGTTTTATTTTGACCAAATTTTTTTTTTTTTTGACGAAAATTTAAAATTTCTCCAAACTCGAATATATCATCTGGGGGTCCGAGGGGAGTCCAACGCAGAAGGTTTGGTTGAAATCGGGCCGGTGGTTTTGGAGAAAATGACCAAAAACCAAACAGGCGATTTTAAAAAGACGACAGGTACGCGCCTGTCGTTTTTTTTTTGACCAATTTTTTTTTTTTTTTTTACCAAAAATTAAAATTTCTCCAAACTCGGATATATCATCTGGGGGTCCGAGGGGAGTCCAACGCAGAAGGTTTGGTTGAAATCGGGCCGGTGGTTTTGGAGAAAATGACCAAAAACCAAACAGGCGATTTTAAAAAGACGACAGGTACGCGCCTGTCGTTTTTTTTTGACCAAATTTTTTTTTTTTTTTGACGAAAATTTAAAATTTCTCCAAACTCGAATATATCATCTGGGGGTCCGAGGGGAGTCCAACGCAGAAGGTTTGGTTGAAATCGGGCCGGTGGTTTTGGAGAAAATGACCAAAAACCAAACAGGCGATTTTAAAAAGACGACAGAAGCGCCTGTTTTTTTTTGACCAAATTTTTTTTTTTTTTTGACCAAAAATTAAAATTTCTCAAATTTCTCCAAACTCGGATATATCATCTGGGGGTCCGAGGGGAGTCCAACGCAGAAGGTTTGGTTGAAATCGGGCCGGTGGTTTTGGAGAAAATGACCAAAAACCAAACAGGCGATTTTAAAAAGACGACAGGTACGCGCCTGTCGTTTTTTTTTTGACCATTTTTTTTTTTTTTTTTACCAAAAATTAAAATTTCTCCAAACTCGGATATATCATCTGGGGGTCCGAGGGGAGTCCAACGCAGAAGGTTTGGTTGAAATCGGGCCGGTGGTTTTGGAGAAAATGACCAAAAACCAAACAGGCGATTTTAAAAAGACGACAGGTACGCGCCTGTCGTTTATTTTTGACCAAATTTTTTTTTTTTTTTTACGAAAATTTAAAATTTCTCCAAACTCGAATATATCATCTGGGGGTCCGAGGGGAGTCCAACGCAGAAGGTTTGGTTGAAATCGGGCCGGTGGTTTTGGAGAAAATGACCAAAAACCAAACAGGCGATTTTAAAAAGACGACAGGTACGCGTCTGTCGTTTTTTTTTTGACCATTTTTTTTTTTTTTTTTTCCAAAAATTAAAATTTCTCCAAACTCGGATATATCATCTGGGGGTCCGAGGGGAGTCCAACGCAGAAGGTTTGGTTGAAATCGGGCCGGTGGTTTTGGAGAAAATGACCAAAAACCAAACAGGCGATTTTAAAAAGACGACAGGTACGCGCCTGTCGTTTATTTTTGACCAAATTTTTTTTTTTTTTTGACGAAAATTTAAAATTTCTCCAAACTCGAATATATCATCTGGGGGTCCGAGGGGAGTCCAACGCAGAAGGTTTGGTTGAAATCGGGCCGGTGGTTTTGGAGAAAATGACCAAAAACCAAACAGGCGATTTTAAAAAGACGACAGGTTTTTTTTTTGACCAAATTTTTTTTTTTTTTTGACGAAAATTTAAAATTTCTCCAAACTGGAATATATCATCTGGGGGTCCGAGGGGAGTCCAACGCAGAAGGTTTGGTTGAAATCGGGCCGGTGGTTTTGGAGAAAATGACCAAAAACCAAACAGGCGATTTTAAAAAGACGACAGGTTTTTTTTTTGACCAAATTTTTTTTTTTTTTTGACGAAAATTTAAAATTTCTCCAAACTGGAATATATCATCTGGGGGTCCGAGGGGAGTCCAACGCAGAAGGTTTGGTTGAAATCGGGCCGGTGGTTTTGGAGAAAATGACCAAAAACCAAACAGGCGATTTTAAAAAGACGACAGGTTTTTTTTTGACCAAATTTTTTTTTTTTTTTGACCAAAAATTAAAATTTCTCAAAATTTCTCCAAACTCGGATATATCATCTGGGGGTCCGAGGGGAGTCCAACGCAGAAGGTTTGGTTGAAATCGGGCCGGTGGTTTTGGAGAAAATGACCAAAAACCAAACAGGCGATTTTAAAAAGACGACAGGTACGCGCCTGTCGTTTTATTTTGACCAAATTTTTTTTTTTTTGACGAAAATTTAAAATTTCTCCAAACTCGAATATATCATCTGGGGGTCCGAGGGGAGTCCAACGCAGAAGGTTTGGTTGAAATCGGGCCGGTGGTTTTGGAGAAAATGACCAAAAACCAAACAGGCGATTTTAAAAAGACGACAGGTACGCGCCTGTCGTTTTTTTTTGACCATTTTTTTTTTTTTTTTTACCAAAAATTAAAATTTCTCCAAACTCGGATATATCATCTGGGGGTCCGAGGGGAGTCCAACGCAGAAGGTTTGGTTGAAATCGGGCCGGTGGTTTTGGAGAAAATGACCAAAAACCAAACAGGCGATTTTAAAAAGACGACAGGTACGCGCCTGTCGTTTATTTTTGACCAAATTTTTTTTTTTTTTTGACGAAAATTTAAAATTTCTCCAAACTCGAATATATCATCTGGGGGTCCGAGGGGAGTCCAACGCAGAAGGTTTGGTTGAAATCGGGCCGGTGGTTTTGGAGAAAATGACCAAAAACCAAACAGGCGATTTTAAAAAGACGACAGGTACGCGCCTGTCGTTTTATTTTGACCAATTTTTTTTTTTTTTTTTGACCAAAAATTAAAATTTCTCCAAATTTCTCCAAACTCGGATATATCATCTGGGGGTCCGAGGGGAGTCCAACGCAGAAGGTTTGGTTGAAATCGGGCCGGTGGTTTTGGAGAAAATGACCAAAAACCAAACAGGCGATTTTAAAAAGACGACAGGTACGCGCCTGTCGTTTTTTTTGACCAATTTTTTTTTTTTTTTTGACGAAAATTTAAATTTCTCCAAACTCGAATATATCATCTGGGGGTCCGAGGGGAGTCCAACGCAGAAGGTTTGGTTGAAATCGGGCCGGTGGTTTTGGAGAAAATGACCAAAAACCAAACAGGCGATTTTAAAAAGACGACAGGTACGCGCCTGTCGTTTTATTTTGACCAAATTTTTTTTTTTTTGACGAAAATTTAAAATTTCTCCAAACTCGAATATATCATCTGGGGGTCCGAGGGGAGTCCAACGCAGAAGGTTTGGTTGAAATCGGGCCGGTGGTTTTGGAGAAAATGACCAAAAACCAAACAGGCGATTTTAAAAAGACGACAGGTACGCGCCTGTCGTTTTTTTTTTGACCAATTTTTTTTTTTTTTTTTACCAAAAATTAAAATTTCTCCAAACTCGGATATATCATCTGGGGGTCCGAGGGGAGTCCAACGCAGAAGGTTTGGTTGAAATCGGGCCGGTGGTTTTGGAGAAAATGACCAAAAACCAAATAGGCGATTTTAAAAAGACGACAGGTACGCGCCTGTCGTTTATTTTTGACCAAATTTTTTTTTTTTTTTGACGAAAATTTAAAATTTCTCCAAACTCGAATATATCATCTGGGGGTCCGAGGGGAGTCCAACGCAGAAGGTTTGGTTGAAATCGGGCCGGTGGTTTTGGAGAAAATGACCAAAAACCAAACAGGCGATTTTAAAAAGACGACAGGTTTTTTTTTTGACCAAATTTTTTTTTTTTTTTGACCAAAAATTAAAATTTCTCAAAATTTCTCCAAACTCGGATATATCATCTGGGGGTCCGAGGGGAGTCCAACGCAGAAGGTTTGGTTGAAATCGGGCCGGTGGTTTTGGAGAAAATGACCAAAAACCAAACAGGCGATTTTAAAAAGACGACAGGTACGCGCCTGTCGTTTTTTTTTTGACCATTTTTTTTTTTTTTTTTTACCAAAAATTAAAATTTCTCCAAACTCGGATATATCATCTGGGGGTCCGAGGGGAGTCCAACGCAGAAGGTTTGGTTGAAATCGGGCCGGTGGTTTTGGAGAAAATGACCAAAAACCAAACAGGCGATTTTAAAAAGACGACAGGTACGCGCCTGTCGTTTATTTTTGACCAATTTTTTTTTTTTTTTTGACGAAAATTTAAAATTTCTCCAAACTCGAATATATCATCTGGGGGTCCGAGGGGAGTCCAACGCAGAAGGTTTGGTTGAAATCGGGCCGGTGGTTTTGGAGAAAATGACCAAAAACCAAACAGGCGATTTTAAAAAGACGACAGGTACGCGCCTGTCGTTTTTTTTTGACCAAATTTTTTTTTTTTTTTTGACGAAAATTTAAAATTTCTCCAAACTCGAATATATCATCTGGGGGTCCGAGGGGAGTCCAACGCAGAAGGTTTGGTTGAAATCGGGCCGGTGGTTTTGGAGAAAATGACCAAAAACCAAACAGGCGATTTTAAAAAGACGACAGGTACGCGCCTGTCGTTTTATTTTGACCAATTTTTTTTTTTTTTTTTGACCAAAAATTAAAATTTCTCCAAATTTCTCCAAACTCGGATATATCATCTGGGGGTCCGAGGGGAGTCCAACGCAGAAGGTTTGGTTGAAATCGGGCCGGTGGTTTTGGAGAAAATGACCAAAAACCAAACAGGCGATTTTAAAAAGACGACAGGTACGCGCCTGTCGTTTTTTTTTGACCAAATTTTTTTTTTTTTTTGACGAAAATTTGAAATTTCTCCAAACTCGAATATATCATCTGTGGGTCCGAGGAGAGTCCAACGCAGAAGGTTTGGTTGAAATCGGGCCGGTGGTTTTGGAGAAAATGACCAAAAACCAAACAGGCGATTTTAAAAAGACGACAGGTACGCGCCTGTCGTTTTATTTTGACCAAATTTTTTTTTTTTTGACGAAAATTTAAAATTTCTCCAAACTCGAATATATCATCTGGGGGTCCGAGGGGAGTCCAACGCAGAAGGTTTGGTTGAAATCGGGCCGGTGGTTTTGGAGAAAATGACCAAAAACCAAACAGGCGATTTTAAAAAGACGACAGGTACGCGCCTGTCGTTTTTTTTTTGACCTTTTTTTTTTTTTTTTTTTCCAAAAATTAAAATTTCTCCAAACTCGGATATATCATCTGGGGGTCCGAGGGGAGTCCAACGCAGAAGGTTTGGTTGAAATCGGGCCGGTGGTTTTGGAGAAAATGACCAAAAACCAAACAGGCGATTTTAAAAAGACGACAGGTACGCGCCTGTCGTTTTTTTTTGACCAAATTTTTTTTTTTTTTTGACGAAAATTTAAAATTTCTCCAAACTCAGATATATCATCTGGGGGTCCGAGGGGAGTCCAACGCAGAAGGTTTGGTTGAAATCGGGCCGGTGGTTTTGGAGAAAATGACCAAAAACCAAACAGGCGATTTTAAAAAGACGACAGGTACGCGCCTGTCGTTTTATTTTGACCAATTTTTTTTTTTTTTTTGACCAAAATTTAAAATTTCTCCAAATTTCTCCAAACTCGGATATATCATCTGGGGGTCCGAGGGGAGTCCTATGCAGAAGGTTTGGTTGAAATCGGGCCGGTGGTTTTGGAGAAAATTACCAAAAACCAAACAGGCGATTTTAAAAAGACGACAGGTACGCGCCTGTCGTTTTTTTTTGACCAATTTTTTTTTTTTTTTTGACCAAAAATTAAAATTTCTCCAAACTCGGATATATCATCTGGGGGTCCGAGGGGAGTCCAACGCAGAAGGTTTGGTTGAAATCGGGCCGGTGGTTTTGGAGAAAATGACCAAAAACCAAACAGGCGATTTTAAAAAGACGACAGGTACGCGCCTGTCGTTTTTTTTTTGACCATTTTTTTTTTTTTTTTTTACCAAAAATTAAAATTTCTCCAAACTCGGATATATCATCTGGGGGTCCGAGGGGAGTCCAACGCAGAAGGTTTGGTTGAAATCGGGCCGGTGGTTTTGGAGAAAATGACCAAAAACCAAACAGGCGATTTTAAAAAGACGACAGGTACGCGCCTGTCGTTTTTTTTTGACCAAATTTTTTTTTTTTTTTGACGAAAATTTAAAATTTCTCCAAACTCGAATATATCATCTGGGGGTCCGAGGGGAGTCCAACGCAGAAGGTTTGGTTGAAATCGGGCCGGTGGTTTTGGAGAAAATGACCAAAAACCAAACAGGCGATTTTAAAAAGACGACAGGTACGCGCCTGTCGTTTTTTTTTGACCAATTTTTTTTTTTTTTTGACGAAAATTTAAAATTTCTCCAAACTGGAATATATCATCTGGGGGTCCGAGGGGAGTCCAACGCAGAAGGTTTGGTTGAAATCGGGCCGGTGGTTTTGGAGAAAATGACCAAAAACCAAACAGGCGATTTTAAAAAGACGACAGGTACGCGCCTGTCGTTTTTTTTTGACCAATTTTTTTTTTTTTTTGACGAAAATTTAAAATTTCTCCAAACTCGAATATATCATCTGGGGGTCCGAGGGGAGTCCAACGCAGAAGGTTTGGTTGAAATCGGGCCGGTGGTTTTGGAGAAAATGACCAAAAACCAAACAGGCGATTTTAAAAAGACGACAGGTACGCGCCTGTCGTTTTATTTTGACCAATTTTTTTTTTTTTTTTGACCAAAATTTAAAATTTCTCCAAATTTCTCCAAACTCGGATATATCATCTGGGGGTCCGAGGGGAGTCCTATGCAGAAGGTTTGGTTGAAATCGGGCCGGTGGTTTTGGAGAAAATTACCAAAAACCAAACAGGCGATTTTAAAAAGACGACAGGTACGCGCCTGTCGTTTTTTTTTGACCAATTTTTTTTTTTTTTTTGACCAAAAATTAAAATTTCTCCAAACTCGGATATATCATCTGGGGGTCCGAGGGGAGTCCAACGCAGAAGGTTTGGTTGAAATTGGGCCGGTGGTTTTGGAGAAAATGACCAAAAACCAAACAGGCGATTTAAAAAAGACGACAGGTACGCGCCTGTCGTTTTTTTTGACCAAATTTTTTTTTTTTTTTGACGAAAATTTAAAATTTCTCCAAACTCGAATATATCATCTGGGGGTCCGAGGGGAGTCCAACGCAGAAGGTTTGGTTGAAATCGGGCCGGTGGTTTTGGAGAAAATGACCAAAAACCAAACAGGCGATTTTAAAAAGACGACAGGTACGCGCCTGTCGTTTTTTTTTTACCAATTTTTTTTTTTTTTGGACCAAAAATTAAAATTTCTCCAAATTTCTCCAAACTCGGATATATCATCTGGGGGTCCGAGGGGAGTCCAACGCAGAAGGTTTGGTTGAAATCGGGCCGGTGGTTTTGGAGAAAATGACCAAAAACCAAACAGGCGATTTTAAAAAGACGACAGGTACGCGCCTGTCGTTTTTTTTTGACCAATTTTTTTTTTTTTTTGACGAAAATTTAAAATTTCTCCAAACTCGAATATATCATCTGGGGGTCCGAGGGGAGTCCAACGCAGAAGGTTTGGTTGAAATCGGGCCGGTGGTTTTGGAGAAAATGACCAAAAACCAAACAGGCGATTTTAAAAAGACGACAGGTACGCGCCTGTCGTTTTATTTTGACCAATTTTTTTTTTTTTTTTGACCAAAAATTAAAATTTCTCCAAATTTCTCCAAACTCGGATATATCATCTGGGGGTCCGAGGGGAGTCCTATGCAGAAGGTTTGGTTGAAATCGGGCCGGTGGTTTTGGAGAAAATGACCAAAAACCAAACAGGCGATTTTAAAAAGACGACAGGTACGCGCCTGTCGTTTTTTTTTGACCAATTTTTTTTTTTTTTTTGACCAAAAATTAAAATTTCTCCAAACTCGGATATATCATCTGGGGGTCCGAGGGGAGTCCAACGCAGAAGGTTTGGTTGAAATCGGGCCGGTGGTTTTGGAGAAAATGACCAAAAACCAAACAGGCGATTTTAAAAAGACGACAGGTACGCGCCTGTCGTTTTATTTTGACCAATTTTTTTTTTTTTTTTGACCAAAAATTAAAATTTCTCCAAATTTTTCCAAACTCGGATATATCATCTGGGGATCCGAGGGGAGTCCAACGCAGAAGGTTTGGTTGAAATCGGGCCGGTGGTTTTGGAGAAAATGACCAAAAACCAAACAGGCGATTTTAAAAAGACGACAGGTACGCGCCTGTCGTTTTTTTTTGACCAATTTTTTTTTTTTTTTTGACGAAAATTTAAAATTTCTCCAAACTCGAATATATCATCTGGGGGTCCGAGGGGAGTCCAACGCAGAAGGTTTGGTTGAAATCGGGCCGGTGGTTTTGGAGAAAATGACCAAAAACCAAACAGGCGATTTTAAAAAGACGACAGGTACGCGCCTGTCGTTTTATTTTGACCAAATTTTTTTTTTTTTTTGACCAAAAATTTAAATTTCTCCAAATTTCTCCAAACTCGGATATATCATCTGGGGGTCCGAGGGGAGTCCTATGCAGAAGGTTTGGTTGAAATCGGGCCGGTGGTTTTGGAGAAAATGACCAAAAACCAAACAGGCGATTTTAAAAAGACGACAGGTACGCGCCTGTCGTTTTATTTTGACCAATTTTTTTTTTTTTTTTGACCAAAAATTAAAATTTCTCCAAATTTCTCCAAACTCGAATATATCATCTGGGGGTCCGAGGGGAGTCCAACGCAGAAGGTTTGGTTGAAATCGGGCCGGTGGTTTTGGAGAAAATGACCAAAAACCAAACAGGCGATTTTAAAAAGACGACAGGTTTTTTTTTTTACCAAATTTTTTTTTTTTTTTGACGAAAATTTAAAATTTCTCCAAACTCGAATATATCATCTGGGGGTCCGAGGGGAGTCCAACGCAGAAGGTTTGGTTGAAATCGGGCTGGTGGTTTTGGAGAAAATGACCAAAAACCAAACAGGCGATTTTAAAAAGACGACAGGTTTTTTTTTGACCAAATTTTATTTTTTTTTTTGACCAAAAATTAAAATTTCTCCAAATTTCTCCAAACTCGGATATATCATCTGGGGGTCCGAGGGGAGTCCAACGCAGAAGGTTTGGTTGAAATCGGGCCGGTGGTTTTGGAGAAAATGACCAAAAACCAAACAGGCGATTTTAAAAAGACGACAGGTACGCGCCTGTCGTTTTTTTTTTACCAAATTTTTTTTTTTTTTTTTTACGAAAATTTAAAATTTCTCCAAACTCGAATATATCATCTGGGGGTCCGAGGGGAGTCCAACGCAGAAGGTTTGGTTGAAATCGGGCCGGTGGTTTTGGAGAAAATGACCAAAAACCAAACAGGCGATTTTAAAAAGACGACAGGTTTTTTTTTGACCAATTTTTTTTTTTTTTTTGACCAAAAATTAAAATTTCTCCAAATTTCTCCAAGCTCGGATATATCATCTGGGGGTCCGAGGGGAGTCCAACGCAGAAGGTTTGGTTGAAATCGGGCCGGTGGTTTTGGAGAAAATGACCAAAAACCAAACAGGCGATTTTAAAAAGACGACAGGTTTTTTTTTGACCAATTTTTTTTTTTTTTTTGACCAAAAATTAAAATTTCTCCAAATTTCTCCAAACTCGGATATATCATCTGGGGGTCCGAGGGGAGTCCTATGCAGAAGGTTTGGTTGAAATCGGGCCGGTGGTTTTGGAGAAAATTACCAAAAACCAAACAGGCGATTTTAAAAAGACGACAGGTACGCGCCTGTCGTTTTTTTTTTGACCAAATTTTTTTTTTTTTTTGACCAAAAATTAAAATTTCTCCAAATTTCTCCAAACTCCGATATATCATCTGGGGGTCCGAGGGGAGTCCAACGCAGAAGGTTTGGTTGAAATCGGGCCGGTGGTTTTGGAGAAAATGACCAAAAACCAAACAGGCGATTTTAAAAAGACGACAGGTTTTTTTTTTTACCAATTTTTTTTTTTTTTTTGACCAAAAATTAAAATTCCTCCAAATTTCTCCAAACTCGGATATATCATCTGGGGGTCCGAGGGGAGTCCAACGCAGAAGGTTTGGTTGAAATCGGGCCGGTGGTTTTGGAGAAAATGACCAAAAACCAAACAGGCGATTTTAAAAAGACGACAGGTACGTGCCTGTCGTTTTATTTTGACCAAATTTTTTTTTTTTTTTGACCAAAAATTAAAATTTCTCCAAATTTCTCCAAACTCGGATATATCATCTGGGGGTCCGAGGGGAGTCCAACGCAGAAGGTTTGGTTGAAATCGGGCCGGTGGTTTTGGAGAAAATGACCAAAAACCAAACAGGCGATTTTAAAAAGACGACAGGTACGCGCCTGTCGTTTTATTTTGACCAATTTTTTTTTTTTTTTTGACCAAAAATTAAAATTTCTCCAAATTTCTCCAAACTCGGATATATCATCTGGGGGTCCGAGGGGAGTCCAACGCAGAAGGTTTGGTTGAAATCGGGCCGGTGGTTTTGGAGAAAATGACCAAAAACCAAACAGGCGATTTTAAAAAGACGACAGGTACGCGCCTGTCGTTTTTTTTTGACCAATTTTTTTTTTTTTTTTGACGAAAATTTAAAATTTCTCCAAACTCGAATATATCATCTGGGGGTCCGAGGGGAGTCCAACGCAGAAGGTTTGGTTGAAATCGGGCCGGTGGTTTTGGAGAAAATGACCAAAAACCAAACAGGCGCTTGCTCCTGTCCCGCCGATCTCGGTCTTTGTCCCGGTCCCGGTCTCTGTCCCTATCCCTCTCTCTGTCCCTGTCCCTCTCCCTGTCTCTGTCTCTATCTCTGTCCCGGTCCCTGCCTGTCGTTTTTTTTTGACCAAATTTTTTTTTTTTTTTTACCAAAAATTAAAATTTCTCCAAATTTCTCCAAACTCGGATATATCATCTGGGGGTCCGAGGGGAGTCCAACGCAGAAGGTTTGGTTGAAATCGGGCCGGTGGTTTTGGAGAAAATGACCAAAAACCAAACAGGCGATTTTAAAAAGACGACAGGTACGCGCCTGTCGTTTTTTTTTGACCAAATTTTTTTTTTTTTTTGACGAAAATTTAAAATTTCTCCAAACTCGAATATATCATCTGGGGGTCCGAGGGGAGTCCAACGCAGAAGGTTTGGTTGAAATCGGGCCGGTGGTTTTGGAGAAAATGACCAAAAACCAAACAGGCGATTTTAAAAAGACGACAGGTACGCGCCTGTCGTTTTTTTTTGACCAAATTTTTTTTTTTTTTTGACGAAAATTTAAAATTTCTCCAAACTCGAATATATCATCTGGGGGTCCGAGGGGAGTCCAACGCAGAAGGTTTGGTTGAAATCGGGCCGGTGGTTTTGGAGAAAATGACCAAAAACCAAACAGGCGATTTTAAAAAGACGACAGGTTTTTTTTTTGACCAAATTTTTTTTTTTTTTGACGAAAATTTAAAATTTCTCCAAACTGGAATATATCATCTGGGGGTCCGAGGGGAGTCCAACGCAGAAGGTTTGGTTGAAATCGGGCCGGTGGTTTTGGAGAAAATGACCAAAAACCAAACAGGCGATTTTAAAAAGACGACAGGTTTTTTTTTGACCAAATTTTTTTTTTTTTTTGACCAAAAATTAAAATTTCTCAAAATTTCTCCAAACTCGGATATATCATCTGGGGGTCCGAGGGGAGTCCAACGCAGAAGGTTTGGTTGAAATCGGGCCGGTGGTTTTGGAGAAAATGACCAAAAACCAAACAGGCGATTTTAAAAAGACGACAGGTACGCGCCTGTCGTTTTATTTTGACCAAATTTTTTTTTTTTTTTGACCAAAAATTAAAATTTCTCCAAATTTCTCCAAACTCGGATATATCATCTGGGGGTCCGAGGGGAGTCCAACGCAGAAGGTTTGGTTGAAATCGGGCCGGTGGTTTTGGAGAAAATGACCAAAAACCAAACAGGCGATTTTAAAAAGACGACAGGTACGCGCCTGTCGTTTTTTTTTGACCATTTTTTTTTTTTTTTTTGACGAAAATTTAAAATTTCTCCAAACTCGAATATATCATCTGGGGGTCTGAGGGGAGTCCAACGCAGAAGGTTTGGTTGAAATCGGGCCGGTGGTTTTGGAGAAAATGACCAAAAACCAAACAGGCGATTTTAAAAAGACGACAGGTACGCGCCTGTCGTTTTTTTTTTACCAAATTTTTTTTTTTTTTTTTACGAAAATTTAAAATTTCTCCAAACTCGAATATATCATCTGGGGGTCCGAGGGGAGTCCAACGCAGAAGGTTTGGTTGAAATCGGGCCGGTGGTTTTGGAGAAAATGACCAAAAACCAAACAGGCGATTTTAAAAAGACGACAGGTTTTTTTTTGACCAATTTTTTTTTTTTTTTTGACCAAAAATTAAAATTTCTCCAAATTTCTCCAAACTCGGATATATCATCTGGGGGTCCGAGGGGAGTCCAACGCAGAAGGTTTGGTTGAAATCGGGCCGGTGGTTTTGGAGAAAATGACCAAAAACCAAACAGGCGATTTTAAAAAGACGACAGGTTTTTTTTTGACCAATTTTTTTTTTTTTTTTGACCAAAAATTAAAATTTCTCCAAATTTCTCCAAACTCGGATATATCATCTGGGGGTCCGAGGGGAGTCCTATGCAGAAGGTTTGGTTGAAATCGGGCCGGTGGTTTTGGAGAAAATTACCAAAAACCAAACAGGCGATTTTAAAAAGACGACAGGTACGCGCCTGTCGTTTTTTTTTTGACCAAATTTTTTTTTTTTTTTGACCAAAAATTAAAATTTCTCCAAATTTCTCCAAACTCCGATATATCATCTGGGGGTCCGAGGGGAGTCCAACGCAGAAGGTTTGGTTGAAATCGGGCCGGTGGTTTTGGAGAAAATGACCAAAAACCAAACAGGCGATTTTAAAAAGACGACAGGTTTTTTTTTTTACCAATTTTTTTTTTTTTTTTTACCAAAAATTAAAATTCCTCCAAATTTCTCCAAACTCGGATATATCATCTGGGGGTCCGAGGGGAGTCCAACGCAGAAGGTTTGGTTGAAATCGGGCCGGTGGTTTTGGAGAAAATGACCAAAAACCAAACAGGCGATTTTAAAAAGACGACAGGTACGTGCCTGTCGTTTTATTTTGACCAAATTTTTTTTTTTTTTTGACCAAAAATTAAAATTTCTCCAAATTTCTCCAAACTCGGATATATCATCTGGGGGTCCGAGGGGAGTCCAACGCAGAAGGTTTGGTTGAAATCGGGCCGGTGGTTTTGGAGAAAATGACCAAAAACCAAACAGGCGATTTTAAAAAGACGACAGGTACGCGCCTGTCGTTTTATTTTGACCAATTTTTTTTTTTTTTTTGACCAAAAATTAAAATTTCTCCAAATTTCTCCAAACTCGGATATATCATCTGGGGGTCCGAGGGGAGTCCAACGCAGAAGGTTTGGTTGAAATCGGGCCGGTGGTTTTGGAGAAAATGACCAAAAACCAAAC